>NC_057877.1:22540866-22840866 GCF_019740435.1 Gambusia affinis | reverse complement strand
CATTCAGACGACACTGTTCCCGACGTCAACAAAATCATGATTCCCGAGTCCTAGCGCTGCTTTCTCCAGAAACAATGAGGCTGTTTTTTTGTAAAATACATCCCATGACACTCGACTTATTGGCGATAAAAAAAGAAGACAAAAAAAAAAAAACCAGGACGAGGTTCCACTGTTTGAACCCGTTTGATTATTTGTCCCGTTAAAAGCTGCATTTTAATGAATTAAATCCTTTTTAAAGCATTTCTAGGAAACAGGCCACTAAAAATAAGTGAAAGGAGAAGGATTCAGGATTTACAAAACCTTCTCAAACTGTAGCATGCACCCCCACATCATGATGCTGCCACTGTATTTCACAAAGCAGATTTTGCATTCAGATGAAGCTCCACACATTGAGGTTTGTGGGAGAAAAAACAACAACTTTGTTTTGGTCTCATGTGACAAATTTCTCCCACACAATTGTTGTTACTTATGTCTTGAGGTGAACCATGTATCGTCTCTCTCATTTCAAACATTGGTTTTATTGTGCAGAAGGCAACTGACAACCCACCTGCTGTGAATCTCAGCAGCTCCTCCAAAGTTACCTTGGGCCTCCTGGATGTTTATCTAACAAATGCCCAAACTGTTTGTTCACTAACAAACATCTCAGGACTGTTTATACAAAGATTAATTTATTTAGTAACAACATGACTTCTAAAGTCAGTCCATTGCACCAGATTTTATCTAAGGGTATCAAAGACAAAGGGGTTAAATGCAAACCTAAAGCGAGCGTTTTCAATTTTAATTTGGAAAAAAACTCTTTTCACCTCACCGTTTTGTGTTGGGATGTTTTTTAGAAATCTTAATGAAACATATAAAGATCTATGGTTACAGTTTGAACATTTTTAATCATCTCTAAATCGCTTAAATAATTAAAAAATAATCTAGTTTGAGAGACATACGTGATTCCCAAAGAAAAAATTAGCAGAACTGAAGAATAAAACTTCATTATTTAGATTGACTTTGCACAAAATTAAGTTTTGCACAAAACAAGTTTGGCAACACTTTATTTGAAGAGGTGTGCATAAGATTCACATGACACTGTTATGAACATGAAGGAGTGTTCGTGAATGTCTATGACTGCTGTCATAAAGTGCCATTCAGTAAATAATAACACTTTTAATGCAAAGTTGTAATAAAAGTCGCATAAAAAGTCAATTAAAAGTGCCAACTTTGCATTGTTTGGTAAATAATCACACTTTTAATGCAAAGTTTCATTAAAACTTGCATTAAAAGTCCATTAAGTGTGAATTTTGTATTAAAAGTATCATTATTTACCAAATTTCACTTTGTGACAACACTCATAAACATTTGTCAAAACTCCTTCATGTTTGTGACTGTCCTGTCAGTCCTATGCAAACCCCTTCAAACAGTGTTGTATAGCCTGCAGATCTATCCGAAAGCATAACAGGTCACCTTTAAAAACACTTCACATGAAAATATCACCAAAAAGCCTAAAATAGCCTCACACTGATCCATAACTTTTGCACAGTACTGTTTGTCCTCAGGTTTATTGAGTTTCGCCATGGCAACTAAGACAGTAAAACTCTGTATCCCAGCCTCTGCCATTATTCTGAAAAGCCCACAAGGTGCTTCAAACCCACAGCTAAGCTTCCACTTCACACAGCTTCACATCAAAAGCCCTACCTGGGCGTGTGCGCCAAGGTGAAGCGGCGCTGCAGAGCGATGCTGCGGCTCACCAGCAGCTTGCGAAACAGCAGCGGGGAGTGTCGAGGGGAGTCGCAGGGGGACATCCTGGGAGAGCCGCAGGGCGAGCTGGACTGCGGCTGCAGCTTGACGGGCCGAGCGCCGGAGCTTTCCAGCACAGCTTCACTCATGCTGCTGAGTACGAGTTCAACAAACTTTTAAACTGATCCCTTCAGTCCTCACAGGCAGTCCAAGTTATCCATCTCAGATCAGCAACATGTTTCACAACCCTCCGTTATAATAATGAGCTTCATACTCTGATTGTCCCTGAACGCTGCCAGCTTCAGGATCTTCATCACCTTTCTCCACAGGGCTCTCTGCAATCCACCGTTGATGGACACAGACATGAGTGCAGGAGTGAGCCCTCCCCTCGGCACTAAGCGGCGTGTTTACACAGCACTGAGCTCTGCCTAAATATGGCCATGCCTGAATTAAAGTGTTGTTAGCTCATGCCACAGGGCACCTAGCTGCGTCCAGGGCTCTCTTCACGCAGCAGAGAACCTGCAACAAGCAGCAGTTTACATCTGCTTCCTTCAACAACGCAGCAGAGCACAAACAGAGAGCAGCGGCCGCGGCTCTCCTGCAGACGAATGCCAGAGCTGTGCAGCGCTGGGAGGCCAAAGCCGAGGCGCTGCTCGCCACCGAGGCCCCACTCTGTCTAAAAACAGAGCGCCAGAGATAAACGATAACGGCAATCCTGGAAATGTCATTTTAACTCCTGCTGTCAGCACAAGCAGAGTGCGTAGTGCCTTCCCAGTGTTCCTGGCTGGCAATGGGAAAACTGCATTTCATCTTTGACCCACAGACGCTCGGCGACCCGAGTCTCCTCTAAACCAAAACATGGCCTTGTAAAGCCAGCTAAAACACACAAACTGACATCCTAAATCTGCTTGTGCCTAAACAGTCGGATGATAGGCAAAACGCGCACAATTTAATCTGCTCCAATCAAACAATAAAGGCTTTAAAGTGACTGAAGAGGAAAGAACATTTGAGAGTTTTGGGAGGATTTAGTTCAGTGTTTTCATGTCAGGTTCATAAAATCTCCAACTCCAAAGGGTCTCAAACGACACATCTTAGGAAAATCTTTCGACCTTTTCAACCTCTTTCTTGACTGAAAATTAATAAAAGTAATCTCCAACCATAATGACCACAAAAGAACTTGGTTTTATAGTTAGCAATTACTAAAAAAAATAAGAAAAAAGCAGAAGTTTTACACTTTCTGTCTCTGGTTTTGAGTAAAAACATGTAGAAATATTACAACTTTTACCTTCAGTTTAAATCCCTATAAGGTTTTTTTTATTTAACAAACTATTTTTAAGAATTTCTGTTGTTTGTTTCAGCAGAAAGAAAACATTAGCAACAAAATTAAAACATTTTTCTGGCCTGTTTTTAAAACGGCATCAATGAATATCGTCACTTTCCTAAAATAATGTCCTGTGAGTTTTTTTGGCCAAAAGTGATTTTTTATTTTTGTCTAAAACTTCTTTTTTAAAAGTTGTTGATTTTTTCCCCAGCATCATTTTTAGAAAAAAAAAAGACTTAGGACTTTATTTTAAGGAGGTGACAAAATGAACCTTTTCAAAATGTCTGACAATTTCAGTTTTAAAGTTAATTATAAAATTATTGTAATAATATATTAGTGTAATAGTAAGTTATACTTATAATTATAAATTATGAAATTAGATTATAAATACATGAAGTGCTGCCAGCGGAGGCCAGTAGGTGGCTCCGGTGGACAAACAACTAAAACACAACTAATCTGCCAAATGGGCATTTTAATCACTCCGTATTGATTCAAATCAATAAGGAGAATCATCTCCTTCAGTCTAAATTAAATGTTTGCATTTATAGAGAGAGTACAGATATATTAAACTTCCACTGTAATGTTTATTTAATTGTTTTAATGTATAAAATTGATAGAAACTTTATTTCTGACTCAAAGTCCATCAAAAGAAAAAGAACAAAACAGCCACCAAACAGACATACACATTCATTATCACTTAAAATATATATTTTAATAAAATTCTATATTAAAATTATAAAAAATGTAATAACAGACAGCTGTGCCAGTGTCTCTGCCAAGGCTATGATAATTTTATATAAGACGAAGAAGTGTCTTTCTTGGACCTTTATAGAAAAAAATTTATTTTTTTTCCCCCTTCCTTATTAATGCAAATTAGAAATTTTCTTTACAATATTTGTGCAGACTGCATGTGTTTTTTTAAGGATATGATATGTAGACACAAAAAGCTCCACATAATTCACAATCTGTTCTTTTTCATTTGGAACTAGATTAGTTACAAAAATATTTTACAACTATAAATAAAAGTCATCATCCCTCTGGATTTATGCAGTAATCCTAAATATTTGCTCTGTTTTTGTCTGGTAGTGAAGATGAGTTGTGCTTTCCACCAACATCCACGTCTCAATTTGGGTCGCAGCGGCTTTTTGGACCTGGAGTTTCCTACCACATCACAGAAAGAAAAAAAAATCTAATTTCAGCTTCTTATAACTGGGATCTCGCTCTTCCCTTCATGATCCGAATGTCAGAACCTTCCTGCTCCATCCAACTATCCACCTCAAACAAGAACTCAAGACCCAAACTCCTCTGTGGGAGGCAGAACCTGGACCAGGACGGAGATCCGTGACCTCAGAGTCGCAGGAGCAAACTCTCACCCCGACTGCTCCTGAACTTTTGAACAAAGCCCGTGACTCAAAGACTCTCATTCAAACGTTTGCTGTGTTGATTCGGGTCGGAGAAAAGAAATCCACGTAGAGTTTCCTGAAGTGACGAATGAAGGGATGAGTGGAGCGGTTTATCAGACTGAGTCACAAACCTTTCTTTCCTCCTCCAACCAGAGACATCTGTGCAAACACATAAACAAATAAAAACACGACAAGTCTGGAAGAGACAATATGCTCACTTTAGCTTCATCCTCTGTTGGCGTGTTTGCACCTGAAACATCCTCGACCAAGAACTTTGGATAAAAGATGGATGTTGATGATTAACCTGCATTTTCTCTTCAATACTGAGCGTCTCTGACAAAACTGTGGTTTCACTATTCATTCTGGGCTCCAAATAAGGTTTTCAAAAAACATTTTTATGCATATTTTCTGTGACACAAATAACAAAAGTTACAGCTAGGAAAATATGTAGATTTTAACCATTTCTCATTTTCTACAAATAAATACTAAATTTTTCAGAGACATGTTGTTAGTAGTTTGTAGAATAAAAGAACAATGTTCATTTTACTCAAACATATACTTATAAAAAGTAAAGGAAGATAAACTGACCATTTTAAGTGGTTTTCCCCAGACCTGTATGTCAAGAGGCAATGAGAAGCATCAAATTATGTCTAGACACCACGAAAGGAACCATCAATAAAATACATCAAATAAATCTGAATGATTTAAAAACACATAACTAAAGGGATCAAACTCACAACGTCTCAATCAGGCTGAAATAAAAAACTGAGGACAACATGAGGAAATGAGAAAACAGGAGCTGAAGAAACACTAAACAAAATAAACTATCAGCACAAATACATTCAATGCAGGTTAGATTATAAATGAAACATTTTTGATTTTGGGGGTGGGTGCAGTACTCGTTATCTTCCTGAAGGGGGAGGCGGGGCCACGTAACTTATCTAAACCCGTCTGGAGGGTTTCACTGAGTGTGTAGGCTGCTTTGTGTCTGATGACAGATCATCAAGGTGACTGATTGGAGAGTCGCAGCCGAACTGAAAGACAAGAAGCCTGAACAACTGATCCTTCAAACTCCATCAACGAGAAAATTGCAAGTTGTAATTTTTAGCAAGTAGCAGCACGATTTTAGCATCCGAAGGCTTCTTTTTGCAAGGATTTATTTTTCAGCCCAACTGTCAACTCTACACACAGCTAGGATAAATCTACAGCATTAAATATTAATCTTAGCTTCAGGTCAGACTGCCATCAGTCGTGACATTTAAAAAAAAAAAAAACAGCAAAGCAAATGTGAACATTCATTAGTGAGAATGTTTTTAAAAGGAGGAGAACCCTTGAAAACACTGATTATAAAACCATTCTGCAGAAACAAACCTTTTCTCTGCATCCGGGAAAAAGAGTAATTACAGATCACACTGATCACCATGACGATGCCCAGTCAAGTCTTCATAATTGATACCAAACGTCTAGTAAACGGTGAGGTCGGTTTCTGAAACTGGAAATATGAACACAAGTGTTTTACTTGACCTTTCAATAATTATTCCACCAGGTAGCGATCGGGCTGTACAATAAATCAATGACAATCAATCAATATCAATAGATAATATGTCTGAAAGAACTTTCACTGAACTCTCATTTATGGCCACCTTAAGGAAGGAGAGTGGCACCAACTCACTCATTCCTTGGTTACCTAGCAACTCACTCATTCCTTGGTTACCTAGCAACTCACTCATTCCTTGGTTACCTAGCAACAACATGAGCAACTGATACAGCAGCAGTTTACGGTTTCGGCAACGGCATAGAGTGAAAACTGGACAAAACAGGAACGGTTATGCCACCAGTCTGGTAATATTTCAAATATTTAAAACATAAAAACTAATCAATAATTATCTATATCGGCTGATATGAAAAGCTTAATTCGTAATATGTTTTTCAGTCATATCGTCCTGCCTTACAGATTAGTAGAGACTAATTTAGCTAAACATGAAGGATGTCTTCCCAATATGACTTCTTTGTTTTCTCCAGAATTATGTGGCCGTCAAAGTAAAACCTGCATATTTTTAATATATTGCTGTGACTCTAGTTATCTAAATCCGAGATTCCAACTTCACTAGTGCACAGAACGACTTTCAAACTTTAACTTTGAGTTTTCAGATATTATGACATTCAATATCTTTAATATATTCTTTCATAGACATTGTTGTCTCTCTATCACATTTAAAAACAACAAACTTAACCAAAAATGCTTTACATTTCAATTACAAGCAGAAAGATCTCATTAGTCTTGACTTTAGGGAAGATACTGAGAAAAAGAAAGTCCTTGTTGAAAGAAACTCACAAGAAAAAACGAGTCACGAATGACACTATATCACGCTAAACACACTACAGTAAAACATGGTGGTGGCAGCATAATGCTGTGTAGATGTATTTGAAGCTGCAAAATACTTAAAACCAGACAAGAGCCCAAAACATACAACCAGAGGTGTTGTAAAGAAACAAGAAGGGTCTTAGAGCCAAACCTTGAACTCCTCTGTCCCTCATTTCAATTAAACTAACAGAATATTAATGGGACTTTAAATGTAGAATGACAAATTACTTAGACTCACTTCAAAGATAAGCACATATTCACTCCTGGAAGTGATGCTTATTCAGGTAACAGGAGCTCAAACAGGGATGTCAGAAAAGAACAGAAAAGGAAAATAACCAAAAATAATGCAGAGTTTGGTAAAAGTCCTCAGCCATCTTTCATTTCTCCTCATTTTCCTTGTAAAATAAGAAACAAGATTGAGCAAAAGCAGCTCATCCAAAACTAGTGATATACAAACAAGGTTGTTAACTGTGTTGAATATTCAAATACACATTTTCATTCAGAGGGTCTTGAATAGGCAGATTTCCCAAATTAAACCATCTGTTGTCCTTTGAGTGAAGCTGAGCAACTTGTTAAAACTAGGAGATAAACACATATTCAACTTTCCATATAACTCTGGAAAAATTAAGAGACCACTTAAAATGATCAGTTTCTCTTATTTTACCTTTTATAGGTATATGTTTGAGTAAAATGAACTTTTATTCTATAAACTACTGACAACATGTCTCTGATATTCCAAGTAAAGATTTTGTATTTATTGGCAGAAAATGATAAATGGTCAAAAAAACGAAAAAGATGCAGCGCTTCCAAACCTCAAATAATGCAAAGAAAACAAGTTTATATTCATTTAGAAACAGCAATACCAATGTTTTATCTCAGAAATGAATATTTGTTGGAAAAACCAGCAGGTTTTCAATGGCGTTCAGTGCAGAGGGCTCTTCCAGATCTGAATGTTCCTGTTAAATTATAGATAAAATATATACAAAATCAGCCTCTATTAAACTAAATATGTTCAGTATTGAAGGAAGAATTGTAAATCTTACTGAGTCTTTGTAAAAATGGCTGCCGTTAGGGGTTTCTGTAAACTAAACTGACATGTTAAAATCACTCGGTTACGCTGACATGGACTCATCCTGAGAGAACGAGATGAGCTGAGGATCATCTGGAAAACCTTTTGTTTAAAAAATCTAACGTAGAACAAACTCCAAAAAGGACTTTACATTAAATTAAAAACAATAAACAACACATTCCCATATGGAGCTGGTAAGTTTACAAACGAAGCACCTTTTCTCTAGGTTTTAAAAAGCGAGTGGTCTCCATGTAAAGTGAATAAATCCTGATACTGACGGCATCAGGATTTCTCATAGCCGTCCAGCAGAACTTTAAATGAGGGATCAATTAATGAGGATTCATCAGATCGTTCTGACTTCATTTATCTTGAGGATTAGTCATTCATTGATTCCTGCTGCTTCAGGCGGCTGTTTATTCATTCATTAACGCAACCATATTCTCTACTGGCAGGCAGTTATAAAGCTGACAATATTAAGAGTGAATACTGACTTAATTTATCTTATTACATATGGTATGACAAGAATTTGATTGGTAATTGTGAGCCAGTCAGTAATCATTTTAAATTAAGTCAATTAAGTCTACCCAAACTGTGTAACTTGACATTTCGAAAATAAATTTGCGTAATGGAAACCCTGCAGTTTCCAAAAAGCTCTAGTTTTGGCAGTAGGATAAGACCACTGAGTTAAAGAAAGAAAAACTCACAACGGTCACAGAAATAACTTGAATATGACAAAAATAATAATAAACTTTCAAAAATCTATGAAAATGAACAACTGAAAGTCAGACATTGCTTTTCAAACATTAATCAGTTTAAAAATAAGCTCCTGAAATAAGTGTGGACCAAAATAATGTGTCCAAAATGACATGTAAAATTATTATTTCTGAAAGAAACCATTGTGGGTTTTCCTTTAATTAAAGGAGAGGCACCAACAATTTTGTCCTCATGGTATCAAAACTGGTGTACTTTGGAAAACTTCTTTCTATAATCTTCCAAAAATAAAAACCAAGGTTATTTATGTAAAGTTGGTGAATCAAATGACTAAAAACAAAAAGCTCAGTCCGACTAAATGTCGCATGTCTTTTTATACGATGTGGAAACATGTAAATTCTTGGTTTCCACAAACTTCAGCTTTTCATTTTCCATTGTGTTAGAGGACAGTAATGATGAATGCCAAGGCCAGAAACACTCAGCCATCAGTGTGATCATCGCACGGCATCGGATCTAACTGTCTGTCAGCGACTGCTGCATCTCCACGGCAACCGGGAACTCCTCAACGACAAACGGTTAGCTGTCTTTGAAACGCCACGTCAGCTGGGAGTCTACCTACGCTCGGCGACCTTGCAGCCCGTCCAAAGACGTGACTGAACGCTGCAGGGCTGGAGACAAACCAGCCAGCTGATGATAAGACGCATTTCAGATCATTTTCATAAAAAGGATCTGAAATAATTTCCCTAAATTATTTATTTCCTTAAATAATCAACCATGACCTGCTGTTTTAATCTGCTGTTTTGTACACTCAGCTCTATAATAAGAGGGGTAAAAGTCAATAAACGCTTGACAAAAAGAAACACACAAAGTGTGATTATTTTTATAAACTACAAAGCTTCATCATCATCTGATATGAACAACATTTGTGTGTAAATGATCTTTACAGGATCCTAATGAACCAAAGTAAAGGTTAATAACAACGCATGCAATGCCAATCTGTACGCTAAACAGTAATACATCATCTTCATGACTTATCATGCGCTTTTATTGTGGATTTTATACACGAGCAACATTTTATGCTCCTTGTTCCATAAATCTGAGAACAACATATTGAGATATTTAATCTATTTATGATTGCAAAGCTGGTGTAATAACAATGATGACATTTTAAACCAATTTTCCTGGAAATGCAGGAACAGAAAAGCCCAATTTCCTTCCAGCGATGCTCTGTTGAAGCTGGAGATTTTGCTTTCCATCTTTCAGTGAAGACAGATGTTAATGAATAAGATGACGATCACAAAAGGCAGAACTTTACAGGAAGATTTTATATAACTAACTGCATTCGTTGTCTTAGTGTAAAACCTTGTCGCAGTATTACATTATCACTGGAAAAACACAACCAAGTGAATCTTTGTACACTTGAAATAAGACAAAAGTAACTTTTCAGATTGTTTTAAGTCAATACTTCCTTAATATTGATGAAGATTATTTCACTTATATCTACAACATTTTCATCAATATTAAGAAATTACGGACTAAAACAAGACAAAACTTTTGATCCAGAAAAAGTTTTGTCTTATTTCAAGTGTACTAAGATATTTGCACTAGAAAGTAGAGCAAAAGCACTTGGTAAAATTTGTGTTTTTCCAGTGAATGCAGGAAGAATTTACACATACATTAACACTTCCACCCTTATTGCCTTTCTGCTTCACAAAGCTTTTGTTACAAGTGTAAAAATGTCTTTCAGCAAAGCTTACACTTCCTGTTATCCTTATAAACCTTTTACTCAACCATGCCCAAAAGACACCGACACCTAATTACAATTTACAGGAGCCAGTTAGCATAGCATGCATATTTCTGGAGGGAGAAGCCAGAAACACACATTCACTGGGAAACATGTCAACCCTGCCGGGATTCAAACCCAGAACGTCTGATCCTCTTCCAGATCAAAATCCTGATGACTTTCCCTAAATAATCAGCCTTGTTTAAATAACAAAATAACTTTTTGAAACCTGGGTGTTAGATCCAGAATTAGACTATTGCCAGAGGTGTAACATGTTCATGGAAATAAAAACAAAAAAAATCAAAAGTTGTGAAAGTGTAGCCTTTGGTCACACGTAATGAACAACTCTGGATGGCGACACCTGAATGTGTTAGCAAAGCTGAGGAGTGTTAATTTACACGTTTCCTGACTGCGTCTGCTAAACTGCTTCATTTTCACTACATGTCGCCTGTCAGCAGCGCTGAGAAAAACTCGACAGGAGGTCGACCAACGATTTCTCCATGGATTACATCCTGAAAACTACAGAACACAAAAGAAACCAGAAAATGAAAAACAAACTGTTTTCTTTGAGTTTATTTTAGGTTTCAGTGTCTATTGAGTCTCTGTGTTGTCCTGTCTGCCCTTTGATTTTCCCAGCTGTGTGTCGTTCCCTGATTACCTGCTGTGTATTTAATCCCACCTCTGTCTAATCCCTAATCTGTCTAGTGCTTCTGATTCTGTCTTGTCCAGTCTGCTGTCAGATGTTTCTTGTTGACCAGTTTCTACCAGTTTTGAGCTGTTAGCTTTCTGCTCATTCTGCTGCTGCCTGGACTTTGGATTTCTGACAACTTCATTAAATTCATCATTCATTCTTCATTTCAACCTGGATCCTCTGCGTTTGCCTCACCACCATGACTGCACTTCATGACATAAACACTGCATGGTGAATGTTAAGAAAGGCTGTGAATAAATGATATAATGATTCGCTTCTCTAGAAAGACCATTTTCTAAACCTGCTTTGTTTTGTTCTGGGTTGAGGAGAGAGTTGGAGTACCAGGAGAGAAACAACCAAACTCTTAATGCAGAGGGGAACCAGATCAGATGCAAAATCATCTTCAGCGTTTCCTGTTTCACCCAAGAGCAGCGCAGTAGAAATAGATATTCACCGAGAGGCTGCAACCCAAATAACAAACCTTTCACCGACCCAGATGAGGTCGTTTATCAATAACGTTTCAATAAAAAGGTCACACTTGTCTAGTGCTGTTTGAGTTGAATACCATGGGTGAAGCTGTGAGAGATTAAAAGGTGAGAACATTAGTGAGTTCTCAACCTTTTGAAGGAACATTTTTTACTCCAGCGGAGAAGAAACCTCATGACATTTACTGACTCGCTGTGAGATTTTTCCTCTGTGGACAGAAGCAGCATCCGCTAAAAACATTCCTCCATTTAATCCAATTTAATCTTCATGCTTTTAAGTATCAAATATAACACCGCAAACCCAGTTCAAACGCCTGTAGAAGCACATATATGAAACATTTACATACGATGACAAAACACTTCGCTTTCTCCCTAATGTCTAAATTGAGAATATCGTCCATGATTCAATAAACTCAAAGCTCACAGAAACGTTTAGATTAAAAATCTAATTTTAACGTGCAGCCTGGGTAGCAGCTGCTCTTCAGATTCAATTTAACAAGAGAACTACATCACAAAAATAAAAATGTGTTATGTTTGAACAAGAAGCTTCATGTTATCGAAGTAAAAAATGAATTAACCACAGAAAAAAACATAAAAGTATGAAACAAAATCCCCCAAAAACACCTAATATCCTTCACACTGCACTTATGTGAAGAAAATACCTTAGTAAATGTTAAATGAAAATAAGAGTTTCCTCTAAGAACGTTTTTTCAAAGCAGACAAGAAAGGTTAAAATAAAAAATAAAGTAACGTTCCTGCTGAGTAAATCTCAGAAACCAAAAGCTTATGTTTGCATCCAACTTACTAAATAAGGACAAAATACTTTTATTCCATAACTTGTTTTGACATCAAGTTATGGATTCAGCTACTTTTTAAATATACTGGGTATTAGACTGGGAAACCAAATTAACTACTTGCAGGATTTAGGATTTGGTGTTAGTTGGTGGAATCTACTTACTCACTCACTCTGTGGTTACCTAGCAACAACCTGCTGAGTAACTCTGTGGTTACCTAGCAACAACCTGCTGAGTAACTCTGTGGTTACCTAGCAACAACCTGTTGAGTAAATCTGTGGTTACCTACCAACAACTTGTGAGGTAACTTGCGCAGCAGCAGTTTGAGGTTTTACTACTGTGCCTCAAAACTGCTTAAAGATAAAAAAACTAAAAAACAATGACATGTAGTTAAAACTGAGGATAAAACAGAAAAGGCCACCAGTTCTGTAATATTTCAGATAAGGACAAAAAAACTAATAAATTATTATTGATTCATTATGTTGTGATATGTTTTTTCAGTCATATCATCCAGCCCTAATTCTAATCTAATCTGTAATGTGATTCACATTTTTGGCTAGTTTTGTTATTATTTCAAACCAAATCTAAAAATTCATAGTTTACATCAATATTTCAGTTAATCAGCTTCAGTCAACCACTAATTAAATTTTTTGCTCACTCATCTTCTGTGCTTGGTTCTGTTACATTTTCCATTTTGTTTGTGTGAGGAAACAGTGAGGAACGATGATTTGAAGAAGCCGATTTCTGCTTCTCCTCGTCGACCAGGCTGTGATTCTTAAACAAAGACGGGTCCGGCCACGTTGTGACTAAGCACCGCAGTGATTCCCTTTGACTCACGGCTCCAGCAGATGTGCACCGATGGGATGAATCAGTGGCATTATGCCTGCCGCCCCCTGCTTGCTCCTGATTTGGATTTGTTGTGATTACATCTCATATTACCAGCCAAACTAAACCAATTATGGACATTACAAATTTGTTATGTTTATGTGAGGTGACAAAGGGAGATGACTGCTGCAGTAAAGTTGTAGATAAATACAGTGACATTAAAGCATCTTAACATTTTAATCTAAATTGTACAGATTAATAGTTAATAGATGATAGTAATATGATTTAATCATCATTAGGGCATGTTTTTCCCCCTTATATCCGAGGTTTTAAAAGAGGAGACGTGTTGTTAACATTTTGTCCTCTATTTCTCCTCTGGATTTGTTCAGATCTGGTCTTTCTAACCTTGGCTTTGGGGGCTTTCAGACCTTTTTATGGTTCCAGCTAAGATGAGACATAAATGGGAAATGCAGGAGTTTATTACGGTAAAAGAAATAAACTGTCTATAATGGTGGCTCAATCCTGGATCCATTGTTTTCATGTTTTAGATGCATCTCTGCTCCACTGCGTCTATTTTAAATTAATGCATTACATGATATTAAGTTCTGTTAATCACACATTTATTAAAGGCTGAAGGCCCACACCTCCTGCACACCTAAAACATGCAGGACAGCGGGTCCTGAAGAACAGGACTGAGAGCCACTGGTCTGTAGCAAAAGGTGCCACAGAACCAAAGAACCATGAAAAAGAAAAGCAAACTGAGAAAATGAGGGACCTAAAAATGACCTAAAGGTGTTTTCACAGTCCAAAAGTCCAGTAGATTCAGTTTGATTGGGGACCAAAGGTGCAACATTTGTAAAATTTTTCAGCTGCTGTGGTTCCCTTTCACATGGCACTGATCAAACGAATCAAAATATTTGAAAAACCTGTTCCCCTCCTCACCTGCGGGGGCACTGCACCACGAACCACTAAAGAAAACAACACAAAAACCTCAGAAGAAGACACCGAACACAATTTATTTTTTCACAAAATGTAAACAAAAAAGGAGTGGTGTCAGTTTTTTTTATCAATTGTACGATTTCTCTTTAGTCTTAAAAAGACAACGATCCAGTTCTCCCACTAGCGTTAGATTCAAACATTTGTTCTGGTTGATTTTACCCAGAATGCCTTGCCCTGTAGTTCACTTCCTGCTTTTGGAGCGATTTCTGGTCCATGTGGCATTCACATATGAATTTGAACCACACCAGAGTTAATTAGTTAGTTAGAAAATGTATCCATTTATTTAAAAACAAAACAATTATATACAGTAGTAAAAATCTACATGTGAATAAAATGAAAGGCAGCAGAAAGAAGAAAAGAAGAAGCTGTCTCAACCAAGACGTAGGTTTGTAGTTCAGACCGCCTCGTATGAACCACTTTGTAGACAAACAGACTTCATTAAAATGGATTAAAATGGTATAAATTCACTTTTAAGCTGAAGAAATATACCAAAAGAAATCAGCTTCTGAGCAAAATCCCATCATTTTCTCTACATAAAAAACCTAGCAGGTCACAATCGTGGCAAATGTAATTAAAGAAAGCTAGACACTTTTGTTCAGATCCGGTTTTTCTAACCTTGGCTTTGGGGGCTTTCAGACTGCAGGGTCTTTTTTCTATAAATGATCTGGTGTCTACAAATTAAATTAATTAAACTTAAGCAGAGGAGGACAATGTCAGAGTCTGAGTTTGTAAAAAGGAAAAGGTCACAAAACCTTTATCTCTTTTATCACCAGCCGCCTCTTTCTCTGAAGCCTTTCAACTTCCTTTTCCTGCAGGACGTCTCCGTGGTTTCTGTGATGGAGAGGAAGTTAACCGACTCAATCTAACCAGCTAAAATTACATTTTTTTATTAATAAACTTGGGGCAAATGGGAAAGGTCATTACTTCCAAATACACGTTCTGATGAATATAAATCATTAAACATTGATCCTTTCACATTTTCAAATTGAAATTACATGTTTGAATTTCAACTATAAATAAAACTGGAGACTTTAAAAGACTGCTATGATGAGGAAGGTTTAAATATGGATTATGCATTTTCAACACAGATGGACTTTTAGGCTGGATAAATCCTACAAATTAAAATGTTCTTCTAAACATTTTAATTTTAATTATGGTCTTGACCAAAATAAAGACTCTTAAGACATTTCCAAATTATAGGAACCCCGTAAGTGTCACAAAACTAATCTAATCTAGGGCTGAAACGATTAATCAGATTAATCAGGAAGAATCAATTAGTGAGATAATTGTCAACTAATTTAATCAAATAATAATTAACTGAAGTGTACAGACTCAAAAAATCTGAAAATGCAACATATTTAGAGCAGTGATTGAGCTAAAACTGTACAAAACATTTATACATTTTGTATTTAAGATTAAAAAAAATACATGCACCTGTAAATATGTTCCAGCAAAAACTCCTCAAGTGGATCAGCTTTAGCTTCACCTGGTTCAAATTCACTGAGGGATCTTATCGCATTTTAGGCCAAAAAATGTTTTTCGTTTTCAAAAAAGGAATTAAAATATTTATTTGCATCTTCTAACATGTTTCTAATATTGTATTAGAAAAAGCTCAAGTGGAAAGTCTATGCAATCTTTTTTTATCTGATTAATTGATTAATCATCAGAATAATCGCTTGCTAAAATAATCATAAGTTCTTATCTAATCTAATTTAATGTGATTTATAGTTTTGTTGTTATTTTTAAACCAAGTCTAAAAATCCACAGTTTACATCAATACTTCAGTTTATCGTCATGTCAACCATTAAATTATTTTTTCTCCTGTTTTAACTTTTAACCAAGAAACTCATTTTCTTTTTTTGCTTCCTTCTGCTACATTTTCAAGTTGTGAAAAGAGTTTTCTTTTGTTACTTTGACATTTTGAGCTACTATTGTCTTGTTTTACGTCTGGTTTTGCAGAGCACTCAGCTTCTTTATCCCTGAAACGAACACAGATTGAGTCCAGCTCAGTTAGAGGATACACAACCATAATATGATGCAACAGCAAGCTGTTGGCACAGGTGTGTGCCATCTGACGGCTCTCTCAGATGCCAGAAAAGACAAACAAGGGTGACACGCAATTTTTTTCTGATATTCTACCACTTAAAAAAAGCAGGAAAACAAATCAAACAGGACTCTGAATTGGTCCAATAAAGAGAATGAGGTCATGAAAAGTGTAAGGACAGAAATCTGTGTTTGGTTTGGAGAGGATTGTGCCGTACATCATGTAGGTTCACAGAGAGCCGCCGCATTCATAACGCCGACCTGCTGTGCCATGACCGACTCAGAGGCTGCAGTTTCCACATGGAGGAAAAGTGCTTTACTCATCTACTTGAGCGCTCAATAACTAAGCCGCTGTGCTGTTGCTGCCAGATGGATCAGAAACTCTATTTTCTGTCTTTACAAGCTACTCAGAAATGCATGCGAGGCTCACGACCCACATCGAAGCCAAAACAGCCCTGAGAGTTTCTGTAAATAATGAAAATAAGCTTTGATCACGTTAGAGGTTTCCACTTGCTGTTGGTTGGGAGATTAAATCTGTAGGGCAAATTAAATCCCCCACATTTTCATGACAGTTTGGACCAGGAGAGACAGACGTTACTTTAGATTAATTCTTTGTGTTTCGTCACAGTGGAGATATGAAGCCTTTAACTAAAAAGGAATCACTTCTTATGATTCGCTACACATTTTCTAATATGGTGACAGGAGCGACAGGAAGATAATCCTGCAAATGTCACTCCAGATGTCAATTTTTTGATTCCTGTCCAGCAAGCCTGACATTGTCTCTAAAAATAAAGTGGGAAGTGGGAACAGATTGTGCTGAGGTTTGCAAGTTGTGAAATATACAACTCAAAATAAGAGTGGATAAAGATTGATGATAATTTTATTGTGCAGCACGATTTTTCTCCCTTCCACTGCTGATGGAGAAAAATGGAAACAATCTGACTTCATTTTAATCTGATTAGACAAAATATGACAAACCTGCATCCTGCTAAAGCATTGCATTACTCCTGTCAATGCTATATTTAATTTTTTTAATCATCTTTAAATAAACTTATTAAAAATCCATAAGAATGAAAAAATGTAGTTTGTTTATTATTTACTTATTTCTATCAATAATTTGAGAATTAAGGCCAGTTATCATAATTTAAGATAAATTACATCAACTATTAAACCCTCTAGTCCCTCCAGGAAGTTACGATGTTAAAATTGCAACCCGTAGATTTTGTTTTCTTCTCCCTCTTAACTAATGCATAATATACAGTTATTAACAAATCATAAAGTGTTTAGAGATTAATTAATGTGAACTATTTGCCTTTTGTTCTGAATGATTTGCTTCTGCAGTTTATGTTTACTTTAATGACTAACATGGGATTCTTCTTTTGAATTTTCACATTTTTACAAGGCATTGCATGCAGAAAAATATGACTAGAAAAACATTTTTCTAGTCATTTTCCATCTTCATTCTGCCAACATTATAACTTTAGTCTCATAATAATAAAAAAATTTGCATCATAGCTGCTATTTCAAGAAGACAGAAAGATAGTTTGTGGAAATGTTTATATTAACTCTATTAAAATTGTGAAAATTAGAACACGATTTTTACAATCAGTTATGTTTCCACATTAAATTTGTGTTTCCTTACTTATCCCAACTTGGAGTTTTTTAAGCCTCTGACAAAACTGCTCATCTTTTGTCGAACAGAAACAACAAAGAAATCAGAATAAATTGTTCTCAGCCTGATTCTTACATGTTAGCTTAGACGAATTGTAGAATATTTTCATAGGAGGATCATGATGACATTTCAAACTCTAGGAGGAATCATGACGTTTGCAGCAGCACTGACAGAAACTGACTCCTTTCTGTCTGACTTCCTGGGCAATGTGAGCGCGGTTCAGCATGAGCGTCTCCATCTGCTGAAGGCGAAAACACAAAGCCCAGAAGGGCAGCAAAATAAATGCTCCTCTACATCACAAAACATCTCTGGCTTCAAGCAAACAGTTTCATTATGTGTCAGAAAGAAAGGCCATCTGCATAAAAAACGGGAGGAAGCAGCGGGAGGAAAATGGCTGCACATTTCTCTTTTTGTTATCACATTAGGAAGATGTATTGAGAACTCACACTAATGCGATGAATTTGCATAAAAATATGTATCAGTGTTTAATTACACTGCACTTTTACACCGGGAAAGAGTCTGTAGGTGAAGATAGTGAGTAGATTTAAGGCTGATTGTGGGCAGATTATGTCTTGGTTCTGAATAATTACAAGCTGTTTGTTTTCTCCTGCTTTCCAATTCATCTGTTTCTGGACTCCAACAGAAATCCAATAAAACTCTGGGGAGCCCAGTGAGCACGTTTTCCAGAAGAACTTCTTTAAAAGTTTCCCTGCACGTGTCTGAGGGCCCTAACTGTTCAAACTTTGATGTTTGGAGGTAGTAAAGTAACAATTAATGGTAGTATCAGTGCACTGTTTACTGTATGATTCATTTTAAGATCAAACTTTTGCAACAACTATGAAATGTTGGGATTTTACCTCATATGGATGTCATAATCACTCAGAATGCCTTGGAAAGACATATGTTTACTGCAAAGGATTATTTAAAAACATGCTGTACGTTGAAAAACAAAAAATATTTCATAATGATCTCTTAAATCGAGGATGTGAAAAGCTTTTGTTACTTGGGCCAAAATTGCCAAGTCAACGAGCTTAACAAAAAAACCTACAAAAAATTATATTGAGAATTATTTTCACAAGACCAACAATAAACTAATCATGATATATTTTAGTTAAGCAAAAAAAAAAAAAAATAGTTTGCAAATTTACCTTGTTAAAAGAAATATTTCCAGCTAGCTGGAACAAATGTACGTTATTCTCAAGAGCAGGATTTGTGTTACTTTTTCTGTGAAAACAAAACAAAATTAAAATTACATTCAGATCTGATTTTGAATAAAAGTTACTGGACAGAAGAATAACCAAAGCGTGGCTATTAAAAGATAAATACTTTGAGTTGTAACTAATATTTCACAAAGAAGATTTGAACTTGTTGCTAATAAATTTGTCCAACTTAAATATAAAAAGTCTGTCTGGATTAACCAGCCTGAATCCCAGTCAGGGGCCACACAGAATCAATCCAGGGGCAGAAAACGGCCCCCGGGCCACACTTTGGACAACCCTGTCTTAAACAGCTCCATTTATCTTTTAGTTTATATCCATTTATGTAACACGGAGGGAAAACATCAACCCTTTAGGAAACATGAGGCTGTAGCAGTGCTCCGCTACAAACTAAACATAAAACAGACACAAAACACGACAGCTTGTTTCACTAAAGAAAAAATAAAGTAACATTTGCAGCTCAAATAGCAGATCTTTATCATAAACATTTCATTTTCAGGCTTTCATCAGGAGGAGGAAAAAGTGTATCTGGGTGTTTTCCGCTTGTCTGCAGCTTGTCATGTGTCCCAGCTGTCTCTGGTGTCCTGACTAATTGTTAGCGGCTAACAGCCCCCGCTGAAACACAAACCCAGAGCCTGAGCGGCGTCTCCCTGGACCTCCTTCCCCTGTCTTTGGGCTGACAGAGAGAAGAGGCGCAGGCTGTCACATGTTTTCTCTGTCAGAGTATAATGGACTCATTTCCCAGGTGCTGGTCGCATAAATTCACTTTTATAATTAAAATAATCTTTCAAGGTGTAAAGAAGCTACTCCTTTTGCAAGATTCATAAGTGACTGAAGCTTTGAGCTGAAAGAAGATTAAATAGACCAAACACTTTTGTCACAACAGATTCAATCTCCATCAATGTCTGCAGCTGCAACTTCAAATGTGATTTTCTTCTTTTACGTACAAGAAAAATAATCTAATGATTTCTCCAATAAAAGCATCAAAAAATGACCTGTGGTTTTTGCACCGCACAGAATGTCCTGTATTCTGATTGGATTCTTTTAATATAATCAGCCTAATCTCTTTAGGCAACAAACAAAGCAAAACAAAAAAGTGTCTCGTCTAATTTAAACACACATATCCTGCATTTAATTTTACTGAGAAACCATCTTCCCTGCAGTGTTTACTCCATTTCCCCATTAAATGGTGTCAATTAAGTAACACAACTCGATTATAACAGCGTCCGCACAACAACTGATACATGCAGATAAATCCGATTAACCTGCAGGTACTGAACAAAACTGCATGTTACACATTAATCCCCCCCATTTGTGACTTTTGTTAACATGAATCTTGTTAGATGACATTCATTTCTTCTGCGTAAAGCCCTGCCTCCTACTGATAACCTGGTAGGAAACAATTTAATACATTATCCCTGGAAAGTACAACTCCATAGCAACAGATGTAATTTTTCAGCATTGGAACAGGTTGCTCCTGCCAGAAGTTGACAATAAGTGCAGATTACATTTTATTTATTTAACTACTTGTCCTCTTGCTGGCCAAGGCCTCCAGTTTTTTTCCATTATTTTCCTTCTGTGGACCAACAAGTGGCCGGAAGATGCTGCTCCTGTATTTGTTAATTCATAGTGACTCAACCTGAAGAGAAGCGATAACAATGCGCCCCGTGCTGTGGAAACGGCCCAGCGGACACGGAGGTGCAGACTGCAACATTTATGAGCCTGTTAATCTGCCTCTGGCTGCATCTTAACAGGCAGAAATGTGAGGAGACACACAAAAAATGAAATTATCAGTAAGATAAAACAAGAACAACAAGAATTAAGAATAAATAAATAAATGTGTTTATAGTTTGAAGAGAAATTGTGCTCAAAAAGGATAAAATACTATTTTATACATACTGTCAGATTGCAGATACATTTTGCATGAACAAAATATGATCTCATTAGACCCAAACTTTTTTGACATTGACTTAAGGGATGCACCGATCCACTTTTATCACTTCAGATACCGATACAGATATCAGAGGTTTAGTATCAGCTGATTTAAATGTACCAAATTATACATTTATTTGACAACTCTCCACCAGCAGAGCACAATTAAATGCACCAATAGCTCCCCAATATTGGTAAAACACGTAAAAACAACTTTAATTTGTTGAGTTACACAGCAAATTTAAAATAAATAATAAAACAAGACAATAAGTTGACTACCTTAGTAAAACATGTAAAAATAATCTTCTTTCTGGAGGTTCAGGAAATGTAATTAGGAATTTTGAACATAATGTAAAATAATTAGAGCACAAAGAATTGAATCAGACTGAAATAGATTTGCACTTATTGATCAGAAACACTGTTGGAATACTCGATATAGAATTTTTCTCAATATCGGGGGCGATACAGGTATTAATATCGGATTGGTGCATCTCCAATTGAATTTATAACACTGAATTTTTATCCTGTGCAATTATAAATGTGCAGATTTTCCCTGCAATTATCCCAGAGGGGAAACTCATCCCGGCAACGCGACTGTCTGCCCCTCTGAGAAGAAACTGTTCAGAGTTAAAGTCATTATTTTTATTAAATAACACCAGATCCCGTCCTGAAACATTTCTGCTCCTACGTTTTCCCTCAGACTAGCTGTTCATCACTAGTGATGCACAGTCAAAGTTTTGCAACTCTCCACAGATTGCCAAAGCCAAATTGACTCAAACTGGATGATTTCGAAGATTCTCTTGTTTGTATTAACAGCCATTACATTCATTATAGCAATTACTGCTGTCATTAAAAGACAGGAGAGGTGAACCGATTGCTGTTTTATGGCCCATTGCTGATATTTAAAAAGCCGGACTTGCTGATACAGATTTTTTTTCCTCTTTTATTGTGTGGTAAATATTTTTTTAAAGTTGCTAATTGGTAACAGTGTCATCTATTTAATGTTTTCTTTGTGTCTGTGCTGGATTTTATTTTATTTTTTAAAATAATACCCAATTATCTATGATGTCTTTAAAGTTTAGCCAAATAAAGTGGAAGTGATGTAAGAGGTGCTGATGTTGCTAACAGGAAGACGGGCCTCAGATTAAATTCTGCTTCTGGCTGCATATAACTGCCTTGCAGCATCTTAAGGGCCCTTTTCAAAATTTTAATGAGTGTTTATCTGTGGATTCTCCAAAGCTTTTCATAGGAACCCCGTCAGACTCACCTGCTTTAGAAAGCAGAGGTTTTCTCCAAACAAACAAACAAACAGATCATGACTGTCACAATTTGCAAGATAATTGGGTTTTATAGATTCTGAGGCAGATTGGATTTTCTAACAACAGGTTTTCACGTAATGGTGACTCTTCTGTGCTTTACTAACTCCACAAATTGATACGTTAACCACAAACATCACTATAACCTGTTGCAAATTGACAGGCAATGATTTCTTTAAAATCACACTCCCACATGTATCGATGCACCAAAATAAACATATTTCTAAACTAGAGATTCTTGCATATGTAGAGCTCTGAAAAACATCTTAAATTTATCAGTCTCTGATTTTACTCTTTATAGGTTTATGTTTGAGTAAACTGTTCTTATATTCTGTGAACTACTGACAACATCTGTCTGAAATTACAAGAAAAGAAATTTGTATATATATATGCAGAAAATAACAAATGGTCAAAATAAGGAAAAAGATGCAGTGCTTTCAGACCTCAAATAATGCAAAGAAAACATATTTAGATTAATTTAGATATAATAATACTAATGTTTTAACTCAAGAAGAGTTCAGAAATCAATATTTGGTGGAATAACCAGGAGGTTTTCAATGGTGTTCAGTGCAGTGGACTCTTAGTTATTTCCAGTACTGTAAATTTAAAAGCTGCAAGTTTATGTCCAAAGCAAAAGAGAGGAAAAATCTTCTTTCAGGCTTTTTGGACCCTACATAAATTGCCAACCCACACACCTGTGCTGCAAATAATCTACTTTTATAAATGATTTGAGTCATCTGGAACGATACATAAACAAGGATTGTGAGAAACAGAAAAAACGCATTTAGCCGAGGATAAAGCGATGCCAGCGGTGTTGTCGTCGGTGGCTATGAAGCTGGCTGACTCACTGCTCTTCCTCCTACCTACTGCACATCTCAGGCCGTTTGCGTTTCCTACCATCATCACTCAGCAGTGAGCGCAGAGCATTGACACTCAGAGGACTCTGCAGCGAGAAATGACATGTTGTGCTTGAAGCAGAGAGAGGCTGAGGGAAAACTTTTAGTGGGCAGCTGAGCAAACATGATGCAGATTTTACGTTTATATTCCTGCTGCTTTCATTCATTCACTCAAACATTATCACACTTTTCTACTAATCCACATGTATTCATTCCTTATTTCTATTTTGATGCACTTTATAAAAATTAATGTCCGCAATAAATCATAATGGCCTTTCTGATTATCAACGTTTCTGAAGCAAAGGTTTGTTTACAGAGACTTCATAATCAATGTTATTGATGGTTTTGATTGCAAATGGTTTTATTTGTTGTCATGTTTTGAATAATAAAAATATCTTCCAGTTGTAGAGTTAAGTAATAAGACAGTGAACTTGTTTTATCGTGCCATTATCAATACATTACATGAAATATTATCATTTATCGCAATAATTATTATTTATCGTCCAGAAAAATTTGTTGTGACAAAAATTCATACATTTGCAGAGAAGACAAGCAAGATTAGAAATCCAAACAAACTGAATATTTTTATCTTCCTACTATTATTTTCTCACTGCCTCTTCCTCCTTTAAACTGAACATAAATTTTCATTTCTTTAAAGTTGTAGCTGATCTACTTTCCTTTCCTGTTCTGTTTTTTAAGCCAAGAGGTGACACATATTTGCGTAAACCCCAAAGCAACATGCGTATGCAACTTCATGAATGACTAATGAACCAAGGCCAGAGTAAATCACCAAGTCAGAGCGATGAATGAAGCAGCAGCTCCTTCAAAAGATAAAGATTATTGTATTTCAGAGATGAATCATAGTTCTTGACATTTTGCCTTACAAAAGTGTTCATACCTATTGAAACACTTAATTTGAGATATATAAACAGCTGTAGGCTTGTCATGATAAATTGTCCCAGAAGTTATTCAAATAAATGATAATATTGTTGTTTTTAGACCGTTTTGAATGACGTTTACCAGCTTCACCATAATAGACGTCAATCAACGGAAAACTTGTCAAAAAACAAGAGATCTGGCAGACTAATATCGCTTTTATTTAGTTGACTTCCCTTTACAAAAGGTCACAGGGTGCAGTATGGTCGGCTGCACAAACAGGCAAGGGTGAAAACCAAACTTGTCATTTCACTGTGTAACTTTTAACGAGGAAAGACGAGTCAGCGGCGACGGACAGCAGCCATCAATCATTATTACTGGCAGCCCTCGGTGTAACCGCGGATTAGCAGCGAACACTTTTTACAAGGTAAGAAGATTATACTTAGTAAATAAGTATGATTAGAAAGATATCAAACATTGCATTATGGTGAAGGTACTTGTCTAACCATTGGTAACCATGGAGACAATAATGCCACGCCACATGTAGCCTAGCATGTACGGAAAAAACTGGTTAGCATCTCGTTTTTTGTGTGTTTTTAATATTGCTTCGGTGTAAAGAGAAACGCTGTTCATAACATAATGATATAAATCATGTGATGTGAATTTAGGCAAAGTCGGTAATTAGATCAACACGTCAGGAGGGAGGAGGTATGGGTCGGTTTATAAGCTAACTGTTTCTAGCTCATAGACTGTTTACCGTCTATGAGCCCCGACCAGGTGTGTTACGTTTACAGACAAATTATCTCAACTTGAACAAGTAGAAACCATGAATAAACTGGCAAAAACAACGTGGGAAAACATAGTGACGTAATTGCAAAGTGTCTATAGCGCTTTTCCAGTCCTACTCACCACTCAAAGTATTTTAACTGAGCCCACATTCACTAATTCACATTTATCCGCTGATATTCACTTAAAGTCTGCAGAAAAACTCCTCTGCAGGTTTGAATAAACAGGCTGGGGTCTCCTCTGCAACAATGCAGCTGCTTCCTCTGTCTGATGTGGAGAAAAAGGAGATTTACCCGGGTCCAAAACGGGTCTACGTATATGTATGGATTTATATGGATGATGACCAAGATTAAATGAACAAACATTTAACAGTTGAGTTGGAAGCGACTTAATATCTTCCAGAATAAGCCTGAAAATGCAGCTGGGCAGAAGAACAAGTGACTTTTCCTGCTGCGCCTCTTTCACTGAATCCACGACTCACACAAAACACATCTGCAGTGCATACAAGTTTTCCACTGAAACTCTATGAAATCAGAGAAACAATCATTAATTTGGGCAAATGTGAGAAAATACGGCCTGTTTTAAAGTAAGAGTAAATCACACAAGAAAGATTTAAGTGTTAATCTAAGACATGCTGGTTTGTTAAGTGTTAAATCAATTCTAATTAATCTCCAGGAGTTCAATAAACAAACCAAATACAATCAGCCCACTTTAATGGCTGGTTGTTAGCAGAAAGTGGGTTTTATTTCAGCTTCTCAGCGTTCCTGTTATATTTTATCAGAGTCCAGGGACGCTTCGTGAGTCGGGACAAGTCACGGCATCGCTTTCTGATAGCGAGTGGCATCAGGGGAGCGGAGCTGAACTGACAGCGACTTTCATTCTGCTGCAACCAGTCACCAACATGTTTTGTTGGCTTCACAGCATTTCCTTTTCTTCCTCTTTGCAAACACTGTCCATATTTGTCACATAATCCCAGTATTAGAGCTGAGCTGCATGACTCAGCAATTGTGTTAAATTGAAAATAGACAGGAAAAACTGTTTCTACACAGGAAGTAATGGAGTTCTGTGTCATTTCCGAGAAATCTGTTGAGCCCAATCTGTTGTGGGCATGGCGGTGGAGCAGGGGGTAAATGGTGCGTCACAGGTCAAAGTCCCAGCCTGATGACCTTTGTCTTCTGTGAAATAAAGGTCACTAGAAACCCAAAAAAATCCTAAAAAATAAAACTCAATTTGTTCTTTTTTTTTCCCTTTTACTCATTATCTTTGTCCTACTCATCCATAAGGCGATATGACCAGAAAAACACGTCACAATATAACCGTTTCATATCAGTCAATATTGCTAAATATTAATTAGTTTTTGTATTTAAATATCTGATATATTGTCAAACTGGTCACATGACATTTCCTGTTTTATCCACAGCTTTCATCCATACCGTTGGTTTTATTTTATATTATTTTTAAGTAGTTATGAGGCATAAACTGCTGCTACCACAGTTACTTAAAAGGTTGTTGCTAGGTAACCAGAGAGTGAGTGAGTTGCTAGGCAACCAAAAAGTGAGTTAGTTGATTCCACCAGCCCTGCTTTGCTGGCCTTGAGAGTTTGAGCAGCTAAAGTCTTTCCTCTGCCTACATCTCCCAGAATGCTGTGCGGTTCTGGATCGGACTGAATATTCTGTCAGATGTATTATGTAGAGAGGAATTATTTGTCTGTAAACACGGCGGATGAGCGCGCAAACTCGACTGCAGAAAGACCCTAGCCAGCCATTAAACGCTCACTGGTTACCGTGGTTACCCACATTTATCTTGGTGTTTTAAGACTGGCTAGCATGTTGTCATGTTGTCTACAACTATTTAACACAGAATGATAAAATAAGTTATGCTACCAAACTGACATTGGTCTTAAACGACGAGAGAAAACGAAACAAACATCGAACATTACGAACGAGCAACGTTAAAGCAACTTGTTCACAGAAAGATCAGCAGCTCTCAACGAGATATGCTTCATAGGACAAACATATCCATGGTGAACAATAAGGGAACAGGAATAGAGTTTCCTAACATGTAACTTTTAGTTTTTAAAAAAGAAAATTCATTTTTAGAGTACAAAGGACAAATAAAATTAAAAAAAATTCTTTCTCTGGAGAAAAGCTCAGCAGCTTCAAATGCAGAACAACCAGATTCCAGAACAGCTTCATCCGACATGCCATAAGAAACTAAACTCCCATTAATTTAATGTTTTATTGTATATATTTATACTGATACGTCTATTATTACTTGTTTATTTATCGTATTGGACCCTTGCGACAAAATTTCTTTCAATATGTACATTTTTAAATTAACAATTGAATGACAATAAAATCTATCTATGTCTATCTGTAGCGAACTGTCATGACAGTTGCTATGGAGTTGCCATGACAACAATAAGCAAGTCACAAGCTTAGAACTGGCTCTCACCCCATTCCTATCTAACCTGCAAACAATATAAGTACATTACAACTATTACGTCTTAAACTTTTTATTGCTATTTACATTCTTCTTGTTTGTGTCATCTAAGCTTTGCGCTGCGTTTGCCTATCAAGATGGCGGTTCAGTGGCGTGGATCACTTCTGGTTCAGACTTGTGGGAAACATTTATTGATTTTGATCACGTTGCATCACGTGTCACACGTTATGTTTCGATAAACATTGTTATTGATTTATTGTCCAACCCTACTTCTCTGTCAAGGTTTGTTTGGTTTTAGAAGTGGGGTAGAACAAGAAACAATAACACAAGAGCGAAGAAACTCCACAGTTTATCTCCTCTGGCAGCCTTCGTGAGCAAACAGGTAAAAACAGAGAGTCGGCGCCTTGCCACAGCCTGACGGATGAGGGTTACAGAAGAGTTTGCCGTGAGCAAAACAATCCCTCACATCGCCTCCATCATTCGTCAAAGTGTGAAGACCTGAACACAAAGTCGAGCCTGGAGAGCAGGAGACTCCCACTCCATCACAAAGCTTCACTTCTTGGCCTCATTACACCAAAACAAAACAAGTAGCATTGTTTTGGCAGGTAAATTTGATTCAGTAAGTGCATGTTTTCTAAGCTAAAGAAAACATACACATTAAACAACGTAGCTTAATTAACCAAAATGATTGCTTTGAGAAAGAAACTGCACAACCGGTCAGCGATAGCATGAAAATTAGAAACGACACAGTCTCTCATAAAGCTCCTCACAACACGCATAGAGGATAAAATATTCTCGAGGATACAAGCTGTTAGGGATAATTTGTGCCAATGTCTCCTCAAGACCAATTCAGCGTCCACTGGGGATAAAACGGAGTGTGGAGTAATCGACTGTGAGAGCGAAACATGAGAAGTTGTCCCTGTGAAATCGATGGCTTTTAAACACCAGAGACTGTTTCCATCAATGAACAAAACTCACTGCTGATGAGAGTTATGCAAATTTCTATTGATCCACATTTACAGCCGGCATGGAAACTCTTAGAATGAAAACTAAAACAAATTAAAAGCAAACGACTGGTGCAATACCGAGATACCGAGATTCACTAATGGTTAGCACATTTTTAGAAACCAAACTGATTTGTGTTTGCTATTTTAATTGTTTTATTTGTTCAATTTAACTGTTGTTTCTAAGCAGAGTCATAGAGAGAGAAAATACTGCAAACCGACTTCAGCTAATGAAATATTAGCATGTTGGCTGCAGAGCTACTACAAAACATTTACTTTTAAATAATCAGCTGTTGGACCTTTCTCATTTTCACAGTCACATCCTAAAAGTGACATTACTATCAAAATATTAATTTAATTTAAACAGATCCAGACTTACAGCAACTAAAAAGATGAAAAAATTGAACATCTCAGAAAATTGCACGAGACCATTAAAAAGAAATGTTATTTAATCACCATGTTATGGCCGAGAATGAGGGGAAACACTTGATAACTGCCCAACAGACAGCTGCTGAAGTCTTACACATGGAAGATAAATCACCTGTGGAAAGTTTAGTGGAAGAAAAAATGAGGTTGAAAAAATAGTCAAAAAGCAACAGAGATAACCACGGCATTGATATAACTGTTAATCTGGAACAAACTTCCAGAAAACTGAAAAATACCTGAAACACTGAGTCCATTTAAATCAAAGCTAAAACTCCTTATGTTTAGAGTTGCATTTGATTCATAATACCTGGAAGACTGATCAATACAATTGATGTAAATTCATCATTTATCTTGATTATGGGATTTGACAAAATGTAATATTTATTGCTTGTTTAAAAACTGATGACTGCATGATGCTGTTATAGTGCAAAGCACTTTGAACTGCCTTGTTGCTACACAAATAAACTTGACTTGACTTGCAAAGCTCCAAGAGTTTGGAGTAGATTTGGAAAACGTGAACTTCATGTGGGAGCTGGACCTAAACACACATTATCCAGGGCAATATATGGCGCTGATTCAGAAACAACATCAGAACCTTTTTACCAAATCTGAAAAAGAACTAGGGGCTCAACGGTTCAACGTCCTCTTTTCAGATTAAAATACATTTTAATTTTATCTAATAATCAAGATAGTGGAGTCTGTAGAAAAAAAGAGGACAGAATCCAAGTTGTGCAGAAGCTGAACGTCACAAACATCAACTTCTGAACAGGAAGTGTTTACGCAGGTGGATCGCCTCCAAGTCACGCCACAGAACCGCAGTAATTGATCCAAAACGGCCTCAAATGATGAATAAATACAGTACATAAGGTACATGAACATACTTTATCAGTACAGTAGCAATTCTGTAGTAAAAATATCTTTTTAACTGGTTTTATATAATATTTGATTTCTTATGGAAAGCTGAATTTTGGGTTTCAATACCTGTATGTCTTAGTTGTCAAAAAACTTAAATAAATCCGTCTTTGTGTAACGAATCAATATGTTTGTATTAAAATTACAGTAGTAATAATAACATTTTTATGCACCATTAAAACTGAGTAATACCTTTGGTTCCACTGTTAGCACAAAAATCTCAGCATAAAATAATACTTCCTGCAAAACATTTGAACAAAATCTTAATAATATTGCAAACTGTGATTAAATTTTACAAAAACTAATTATGATATAAACTTTTCATGCCGTTACCTACCCTGATAGTTAAATTATGTAGCCAATCTAAGGTTCACAACAATAACAAGAGGTAAAATAATAATTGTGTATCCGTACTGGTAGAAAATGGTGAGCTTGGTTCATATCCTGTAAGGTGATAAAAGATACTGAGAAGTTGAGGTTACAGAAAATTATTAATTCACTCCTTAATTAAAACAAACACGGCCAGCGGGAGACTGGTGCTATAAACTGTATACTCTGCAGGTGTGCAGAAATAACATGAAGAAAAGAGTGAAAGAGTGAGATGGTGTCAGATTTGTTTGCAATTTAAAATTAAAATATACGTCGTAAAATAGTTTCCCTGGACTGCTGAATCCCTCTTTATATTAAATACGAAACGTCAGAGGAATAAATTGGGGAACTTATGCTTAGCAGAAAAACAAAACAAAAACCGTGTTTCTGATTTGAGGGTGTGAATGTTTGGGGAGACCGTTCAGGGACTTGTTACCGTCTCAGTGAGGATGGCCACGACATGCGGGGCTTCTTTAGTCCGGGTCTCAGCTTCTCCAGGGTCCGGTTGCGGCACAGGTAGCGCTCGGTGTCCGAGTTAAAGCGCTGTTTGATCCGGATGTGCGTCCTGGGCTGCCGCCACAGATGTTTGGGCGGCTTGGCGAGCCCGGCTCCCTCTCTGCTCAGCGTCGCGCACTCCATTTTACCGACAAAACTTCCTCTGACTTTCCAACAACAACAAAAAGAACTGGTTCACTACTACTAATTAAGCGAGGAAATTAGCGCCGGTAACAAACGTGAAAATAAAACACGCGCTTCAAATGTGGCAGAGCTGTGCGCGTGGCATGCTGGTGCGCTGCTGTCCACGAGCCGGAGTGCTGAAAGCACCGCGAGCCGCTCAGTCTGTCCGCTTCCTGCCGCTTCTCTCCTCCCTCTCATCGGTCTTTCTCCCCCTTTTATTGCTCACTGCCTCTACCTCAGCCGCTCCTCTCCACCCGCACCGCCTGCCAGTTTCCTCCCGCCATCTCCATCTGCTTCCCCACGACTCGCTATCCTGACTGTCAACCTGCCAATCATGGATGTTACACAACAACGAGCTGTCTTTGCTGAATTTATATGAGCAGGTAAACAAACGCTGTTTACCTGGTCAATGATCTGGAAGCTCATTTATTTCAGTAATTTCATCCTAAAATTGAACATACAGCTCTGAACCCAAATGAAAACCTCCTGGTTATTCCACCAAATATTGATTTCTGAACTCTTCCTGAGTTAAAACATTAGTATTGTAGTTTCTATAAGCAGGAATATAAACTTGTTTTCTTTGCATTAGTTGAGATCCGAAAGAACTCCATCATTTTTGTTATTTTGACCATTTCTCATTTTCTGCAAATAAAATCTGAGTTTTTGCTTGGAACTTCAGAAACATGTTGTCAGTAGGTCTATAAAAGAGCAATGTTTAATGTTGAGAAAAAAAGTGTCTTTTTATGTGGTGTATGTAAATATCTGGTTTATTATAATGAATTCTTCATGAGTCATCCACTTGAAAGTATTGAAGTAGCCGTTATCTCAACAAAGTACCACCACACAAACACAATGTACAGTTATATATATATATATATATATATATAAGACCTTTGTCTTATTTACACTGTCCTAAAAAATAACAGAACTTCAACTTTCCCACAGAAAGAAGGCAGACAGAGAAAGAGCAACAGGTAGTCAATAGTTTTATCAGGACTTGTTGCAGCCTTATGTCATAAAATGTCATAAATCTGCAGAAATTCATCATACTGAGGGGAAAACATGAGCTGTGCTAGCCGCTAACAAGCCATTTATCCAACATGATTTTCAGTGTGAAACGGCGATCTTTACTCAGCTGCAGAGAAACTCTCTTCATCATTAATGTCTCAAAAACTGCAGGTACACATAGGTCTCGAAATTGGCCGGTTTTATGTCTAGACAGAAAGGACAGAGGTACACACTGCCTTGCTAAATTTATACACAATAATAACTTTTTTAAAAGTTTTTTGTGATAAACTTACAAATGTACAATGGAGTTGGATGTGATCGCATGTGGTGCACCAGCAGAAAGCAGCAGGAAATGGCTGAGGCATTTAAACTTTCAACATTTTTATAATAAAAATGCTGAATGTATAGAACTGCTGAAAATCGACAGAGACATAATCCATGGTTACTCTGGAGGAGCTGCAGCGATACACAGCTCAGGAGGGAGGAAAGATTGTAGCCATGCTCTCCACAAATCTGGCTATGAAGGAAGAGTGGGGCTGTTTGGAAAGGAATTAGAAAATGTATTTATTTAAATTAAACTTTTTAGGTGTGTGGAGGCAAGCAAACACTGCAGCATGAACTACAGCTAGGCAAAAATAAATATAAAATCCTATTAAAATGCATGTTAATTCATGGTTGTAACATGATGAGATGTGGAAAAGTTCAAGAAATATAAATGCCTTTGCAACACAGGAAATTTACAAGGACTCACACCTGTGACATTGCAGTGATTGTCTCCTTCCTGCTGTTGCTGTAGCTTTAATTATCACCTCTAAATATAAAAATCCCCTTTCTATGAGGAAAGCTGCAACACGTACTGTCGCTCGAAAAGATAAAGATGTTAAAAATAACTGTTATATCCTCAGTGGCTGCATGTTATGAACCTGCAGATGGTAAAATCACACAGAGCTAATGAGCTGCAGACATTTGTCCTGCTGAGTTCAGCAAAAAGAGATCCAGACTCCGTCATTGTGACAGACAGACAAACCGAACATCCTGATAAACGTGTCACACATCATTCCTCCAATCCAACATACACACATCAGTTTCTGCAGGGCAGATAGAAACAATCAATCAGAGGTCTGGAGACACTGAAAGGTCAGAGAAACATGTCTTAGAACTCAATCTCAGTGCAAGAGCTGGAAACTGTAATCAATCAATCAATCAATCAAATTTTATTTGTAATGCACATTTCAGCAGCAAGGCATTTCAAAGTGCTTTACATCAAATCAAACACAAACACAATGCAACACCGATCAGGTCAGACAGAAGCACATGACGGCTAACGATGCCACAGAATAACAAATACTGCTTCCTCTTAGATACCTATCAAACTTCTCAAATGTTTTTGTCACTTTTGAATCATTCCAGCAGGGGAACAAACAGCAAAAACAAGTAGGATGTTAAAAAAACAGGTTTTGAGGAATGAACTGGTTCATCCAGGATGCAAGAAAGCAAGAGAGATCAAAACTTTCCAGCAAAATAATAATAATGAAATAACACAGATTGCATTTTTTTTTTTGTCTGGTTACCAATCTTTAAAAGCCTGATCTACCAATTCTGATTTTGGCAGATACCAACTTCTTTTTATTTGAAATGTCACTAAACATAGCGAGAAAGCTGCTGAATTGGTAACAGGGGTGACTATTGCTGACTGCAGAAACGACCTGGTGGGGCGGTCTGTCAGTCAAACCTCTCATTGCAGAGCAGAAGAAGACCGTAGTGGATTTTATAGGCCTTTGCTTTACATGTAAGTATCAGCCAATCTCCCAAAATGAAAGAAATCTGAGCCAATTCTTCTGCAGCTCTATAAAATAACATACACCACTTAAAAAGCACGAGAAAGAACATAAAAAAGAGAAAATGAAATAATTCTCAGCCTCAAAACTGGAGAGAGAAAAAAGAAGGAAAGAGAAAACGACTGAAACGTCTCACTGACCGGAGCTCATCATGGCTGGCCAAGGCTTGCCTGTAAATCTCCTGCAGTCGCTCAAGTGGGATAACATTAATGGCGGACGGACGCCGCGTCTCTCGGTCCTGACACGAATGTCTCCGCCACAGAGGAGGTAACAACAAGGGGCCGGAGAAACGGCGCCGGACCACCTGCTGGGCATTCGGAAGAGACTCCCGACGATTCTGCAACACAAAGGAGAAAACAAAGTGTGTTGATTTGCAATCGAATGGTTTTATCATCAAAAGGCTGGGATTTTTATATTTAGTGCAATGGAAACATTTTTAGGTTTTTACTCTCCACATCTCAGCTCACAGCAACATGTTTTACTGTAGGAGCTGCTACTAAATGAGGAAGACTCAAAGTTTAAAATATAAGCACAAAATTATTATCTATGACGTGCCAAGATGTGTGTGAAGTTCATCCAGGCTGCAAGGCAGCGAGAGAGAGCAAGACTTTCAGCAGATGGCAGGAGAGCTGGAGAGATGTAAATGTCTGCAGCTATTTTAAAAATCTCAGGGGGTCAAAAATGTCTAAGAAAACATAAGTAGACTGTTGTTTTAGTAATAAATACAACGAAGATGAAGAGCACACTGCACTGAACCCACTGAAAACCTCCTGGTTTTTCCACCAAACATTGATTTCCGAACTCTTCCAGAATTTAAACATTAGTATTGTTGTTTCTAAATTAATATAAACTTGTTTTCTTTGCATTAGTTTAATCTTTTTTGTCATTTTGACCATTTCTTATTTTCTGCAAATAAATATAAAAAATGTTGCCAGGAATTTCAGAGACATGTTGTCAGTAGTTCATAGAATAAAAGAACAAAGTTTATTTTACTCAAATATATAAAATCATAGAACTGATCATTTTAAGTGATTTTAAGTGTATTTTTTACTTTGTTAAATTTATACAAATTATTTAGGAACTGCAGCGAAATTTAATTGAGTCGAGCTAAAATCATGAAACATATTTCATATTTCTAGAGCATATTAGGACAAAATTATGAGTTATTACGGTTAAAAACCATCACCTCTAATCTGTGCATATATTTTATGTAAATTCCTTAGATAAGATCCATGTGTGCATAACAAGATGTGAGCTAAAATGATCACTGTCACAGTTATAAATAGTTTAATAAATAAGTGTCTGAATAAACAATGAATCCACACGTGTTGATGGAGGGACATCTGCTCAGTTCGCCCTCAGGGGATGGCAAACACAAAACAAACACTTTTCACATCTGACACTAAGTAAGTAGTTTGTTTGTCTTCTTCCCTAAGCACCGAATTAGCCGTGTGTGTGTGTTGTGTGTTTGCTCTCTCTTTTCTCATCCATTAGATGTTCAGTGATGCGGAGCAAATTGATAAGACGACTGGATGACAGACAGCAGCTTTGTCTGGCTCAGAAAACAACTCTAAATGTGCGACTTGGTGTAAACAATAAAAAAACAAAATGGCTTCTCTTACATTAATCAGGTCAAATGAGATAAGAGAACAAAGAAAACATGGAAGCTCAAAGAACTGCAGCTTTTTATGATACTTTGGTGAAATCTGTGTTTTAGAGAAGATCTGATGGATATCGATCTCATCTGTTTTTACCTGACTGGTTCTCTCAAGCATGAAAAACAAAACATGACTGTCAGCTTCTCACTTCACCTGTTACTACACTGAACAACATCTTCTCAGATAAAATCTCTCCTCTGTTATGACTTCTTTTTTTTAACTTTTCTTTACAAACAACCCCTGCTGCAACCTTTAAATAAGAACAACATAACATAAAGTTCATCTAAACGTCTTTATGCTTCATAAGAAGTTTGCATTAGCCGCTACCCAACCTTGTCGGAAATGTCGTTTGCACCTGATCTGGTAATAATGGAAATCACCTGTGGCGTTGCATAAGTCACAGTGAAAGAAATTGAAAAAAATTATTTTAATCTGCTGGTTATTTCTCACCTTTTCACAGCTGTCCACTCTCAGTGGGAAGAAGGTGAGATTATTGAATGACCTGTTTTGTAAAGCTACAGAGTGGAACAGTGCATTTGAAAGCCGACATACGGATGAAACGCACACAGCTGCTTAAAGAGCTGCTTAAAAGCTGCTTATTAAAGAGTAAAATTACAGAGTAGAGATTTATTTAGGTGGACGTTTGAATACGAGCTGCAAAATCAAGCACAGACACGCTGCAACGTGACGTCACGTGCACAAGATCCCGCTAATGTTGGTGAAATGTTTGCGTGATTTCGGGGGGGTTTCTTTGTTTTGAATCCTGATACATTAGTGGAGCTGTTGTCAGTGAGTTGCTGTGGCAACCGCTCTGTGAGAGTGTGTGTGTGTGTGTGTGTGTGCAGCGTAGCCAACACAGGGAGCGAGAAAAAATAAGTAATAATAACTCGAGCAAGTAAAAGAATAATCGTTTATCCCTTCAGCGTTACATACATTTGTGAAATTTCCAGACAAACAAAAACACGCCTGGTGTCTATAATCACAAAAGTTGTTCATGGACTAAGGGAGTCCAAAGTGTGGCCAGGGGGCCATTTGTGGCCCTCAAGGTAGTTTTGTGTGGCCTCTGGTTGAAGTTCGGGAATTATTTAAATTGTCATCCAGCAAATGGAGCCGATGGAGACTTTGATGCTTTTCTTTGATTTTCAGCAACAAATCTGAAATAGAAAAGTGTTCAGATGACAGACCTGCTGTCACAATAACAAATTTTGCTGGATGATAAATTGTTGCAGTAATTATTACAATGAACATTAATATTATTGTTTTGAGACCATTTATGACTATGAATTATAGCAATTATGCAAGTTCGCCCTCTCAAAAACCAATATACTTTAATTCTGTAAAAAAACACTCCACACTGATATCCAAAATAAATAAATAAAACAACCAAAACCATAAATAAAATGGATTATAAAGTTTCTGTAAAAAATTTCTTTTCATGAGTCAAAATGTATCAAGATAACACATAGGCAGAACAATATAAAATAAACAATAATCACCAAAATATACAGATAATAATCTCTGAACACAGAACATGAATCTGACTCCTGATTTTCCTATTAATATTAGTATTTCTTAAATAAAATTCAGCAGCAGATTGTTTCTTTACATTAGCTTTTGTTCTCAGGTATGATAAAACTGATTTATTTATCTAAATACATAAGAAAAACTCAAGGTGACTATCACATTTTCAGGTTTCTGAAAGAATCTGGATTTTTTTGTGTGTTTAATGTTTAATGTAACCGACATTAAGAGGTGCAGACATGATATCAGGTCCCCCGCCCACCATCATGGAAACTGGGTTTCCTGTTTAAGTTTAATTTGAGCGTAACCCAGTTAGTCGAGGTTTTCGCCTCTGGTTTACAGTCAATGTAGTAAAATACGCTTCTGGTAACTACTAAGTATTTTAGTCGAAATCCTGCTGCAGATAAAACACTTGAAATGAAACAAAACCTCCATATTGAATTTTATTTTTAGATGATTGCAGATACTCATGTCTGTTTCTTTGTTCCTTTTTTTAATTGCACTAAAAAACTTATCAAGTAATTTTTCTACTGTAAATATCTTAGTCCACATTACATCACTAAAGCATCAGAAAATGTCTTAAGGGTGAAACAATCTGCCAGTGCAAATAATTAAATCAATATTAAGGAATTATTGATTTTAATTATCACCAAGCTGAAACATTACTTGTAATTAGTTTTATGTCTCTACAACTGTCTCTACTCTCTTTCTTTGACTTTGTTAGGCAAAAAAAGAGATTTTATTTCATTTTATTAATGGAGAAAAAACACACAAAACAAAGCTTTTGAACTAAATGTAATTCTCCTACTTTCATCTTCTCGCAAAAGTAGTCATTTTTATTTATAGTTTCATAGTTCATTTACTACAGCACCATCTTTTTGGTTTTGCTTCAACATGCTCCTTTGTCGCTGTGAGGTGTTGAGGCTTTTTTTTTTTTTTTTTTTGCCTCCCTCTCACCATCAGCAGCAGAGACGAAGCAGCTGGCTGCGTTATCACCTGGCCAGCCTCCTGCCAGGACACTCGCCGGAAGTGAGAATGAGATGGAGGCAGCGAAGCGTTTGTGATCAGACGGGAAGGTGGGTTCTCAGCAGGTTCTGCGCTCGCCACGCTTCTTCATTAAGCAAGAGCGCCGCGTCGCATCAATACCTGTGAGTCAACAACTCACTCCAAGTGACTCGTCATATGTTCAGCTCGGTGTGGCACGACGCAGCCGGGCTTGAACCCCACATCTCACCTCCATTAAGTCACTGAGACGTGGCGTGTCACTCTGACACAATGTCGTCTGGGAACAAACTCTGACATAAAGGGGATTTACAAACGTAAATATTTCCATTTTATTTTTGGAATAGTAATATAGACTTTGACATGAGACCTTTTCTTTAACATCCACAGATAAAAACACTGACACAAATGTACTCTGAGGATAAATAACACCCATATTCATTTAAGGGTTTCGAGTATTGAGGGGTTTTAGTCGTATTGACTCCATTTAACAATATATAATGGTGATTCTTCTGTGCCTTACTAACTCCACAAATTGGTACTTTAACCACAAACATCACTATAACCAAGTATTGATGCACCAAAATAAATATATTTCTAAACAAGAGACTCTTACACTCACACATACAGCTCTGGAAAACATCAAGAGATCATTTAAATTTAGCAATTTCTTTTGGTTTCTCCGCCGCTCTCAGTTTTCCACAAGGACACAGCAGAGGGCAGCGTCCTTAATAAACCTGCTGTGAAATACGCAGCCCTCCGTCTCCAACACCGAACCATGGATTGGTTCACGCCAAGATTACGTACAGCGGCTATCGATCTGTACTGCCAGATCGATAGCCTTCAACTTAAAAGCTGCATCATATGAGTTTGAAAACATTTCTCCATCGTGTCTGCTGCTAGCCCGTGCTTGTTCTAAATGAAAATCAGCACTTTCTTCCTTAATTTCCAGTTTTGACTTCCAATAATTCACTTCCTGCTAAAGAGCCCCCTGGTGGTTGAAGAAAAAACTACAGAAAAGCCACACTGGGCTACAAGCCGCATGGTTCAAAGTGTGGGGAAAAAAGTAGCGGCTTATAGTCCGAAAAATACGGTAACTTCAGTGCTCTACACACAAAATATTGAAATTCAGAAATAACAAAATTAGGTGAAGACAAGAACATCACTATAATAATTATTACCAATAACTTTATAGACGCCTTTATATCACCGTTACTACAAACCAAAAACATGAGACTTGGTGGCTCACTTCCATTAATTGCAAAGCTAATTTTCCATTTAACACTGAAGTGCTTTTCTGGATTATGAATTAATTTTTCCAGTTCTAAAGCTTGGTTTTTGTTTTATATTCATGCTCTTATTTTGAAGGAGGTGTAGACTGTTCTATTTCCTCTCCTTGTGTTTTCTCTCTTTTATTCCCCAAATATATTTATATCAAGAAAGATACTGGAATAAAATAAAAATACAGACAGTAGAGAACAAGAACAAAAACACAATAGCTAAGAACGCACAAATTATAATGTCAAAATTTAATTGTAGACTCTCAAGAGCAGATATAATATGTATTGAAGTTTGTCACACTTTTAAAATTATTCTTGGTAATTTATTTTCTATTTAAGTATTTATTCTCCTCCACAAGTTTATAATCTTGTATTTTTTTTTCCTTTTGATGTTGTCTCTCAAACTTCTTCTCTTTTCTTATTTGCATTTTTGAAAAAAAAAATGTGGCAATTACTCTTAACTGGAGCTAATCAAAGGCAGTGGAGTCACAAAAGAAATCCTCATAATTTGGCTCCAGACATCATCCATCAGCCTTGTTTTTCATGACAAACAAACAAGAATCATTCATAATTCAGTCTATTGTAATCAGAATAAAGGAGGATGTTTCACCTCATTAATGAGGCTGGATGGCTTAATAAACCAAATCTGCATATTGTTAATACATGCTCAGCAAAAGATAAAGTGTAAATAAATTGGAGTGATGTTCTGCTATTTAACCAGGAAACAGCTGATGGTGTTGAAAGTGCACTATGATCAAACCAAAAATACAAATTAACCAACATATTTCATAAAATAGTCATAAAATTTGAAATAAAAAAAGACTGAATGTATGATATCTCAACCTTTATCATTATTACTCATGTTTTAAAGTCATTTAAGCTTAAAATAAACATTACTGCTTGTCCATTTATTAAATATTAAAGTGTTGATGTCAGGATATAATAATGACATAAAATATGCTAAATGCAGCCGGGCAGACAGGTTGCTTCCGAGACGACACCATGCATTATAATCTTATTACCAGGAAATTTCCACTCAGCCGCCATCTGCTCTGCAGGACATTTACACTCCTCTATGGTCTCACACACCAAACATACGCTCACACGTCGAAGAAACTCGGCACACAAACAGCCAAAGAGCTCAGCGCGTGAAAAGTGTGAGACGGCAGAGAACATTAACCCTTCGTAAACTCATCTCAGAGAGAAGCAGAGAAGAAAACGAACACCGATCCGTTACGATGCTGAGAGGAGCAGAGCGGTTTAAGCCTCCCTGCTGGATCTACGTGTGTGTCGCAGCGGATCGCCAGAGGAAATCTGCTCTTCTAAGACAAAAAAACAAAACAAACATTTAACTGTATGTTTGATGTTGCCCAGAAGTGCAGAATGTAATTAACGTTACTCCAATTGTGTCACTTTAAACGGCCTCTGTGTGGGTTTCTCATTATTAACTCTATTAACTCTGCAGGCTGAAAAAGAGCATTTTCTAAAAATAAAGTGTTTACTTCCAGCTCATCCAGGGGAATACTAAAAGACAAAATGACTGAATGTCTCTTAAACATTGGGACAGCAAACAATAAAGAAAATGAAGAAGTTAAAAAGAAAAACATGGCATATTTTAAAGAAAGCCTCACAAGAGATTCACTGTTGCTTTTCTATGTTCCTACAACAGGAAGCTGTGCTGAAATTCAATTTGGGGGCAGATGAAAATAATTAATCAGTGAAAAGGCCATTTGATGAAAGAATTGAGGTTAAAAATGAGAATAATTGGAGGTCGGCGACATTTTCTTTTATGTCAAACTTCCATATTTTTTGGACTTTTCATGTTTTTCAGCCAAAAAGTCTAAATAGAGAAACCTTCACCTTGAATTTATAGCAGATCATTTGACAGTGATCAGGCTCCAAAAAACCAGAGAATGGGTGCCATATTTAGACAAAATTATATGTAACAAAGTCTAGAACCAGGATATATTCTCAATACACTCTTGTTTTTAGGCTTCACATTAGAAACATTAAAACCAGATTCTGCAGCACAGGAACCCTGAATGTTGCAGATTGTCATCATCAGAGGTGGGAGGAAAAACTTGTCCGTTTCACACTGGAGGACGACAGGAACAGATTGAGTCTCTTAACTTACATTCACACAGCAGGTAAATGCGACACATTCAACTTTTTAATGGCAGTCTGAACGACTCGATTCAAATCTTATCAAAAAAAAAAGACTAATTTCATATATGGTACTAAATCAAATAAATATCCAATTGTTTTCAAAACGTCTGCAGTCGTGTCGCATTTTATCCGACTTTTGCATCATTAATGTGAAACATGCGTCATAATTCTGCACCAGAAGAAGCAAGACGCAGCAAATATGGATGTAAATAAGTGCAGAAGCAAATAGAACCAACAAGTGACTTTAATTTTTTTTCCTTCCTCTTGTTAGCTCCCATTGCTAAAAAAAACTTTAAAATCGATCCATAAACGGCTCCATCCATTATTACTTCAGTAAACATGGCGCTGCTGCGTGACGTCTACGTTCTTCTTCTGCGCATCCGGGTCGCTTTGGGGTCAGAACCCGTTCACACAGACGTCTGATTGCAGTCGGATGTAAATAACAGTACGAACAACCACGCAAAAAACTGTGGAGTTTCTACAAAATTAAGAAGTAGTGAACTTCTAAGAAGCTAATTTTAGCACTAATGACAGCCGCTTTTCTGTAATAGACATTTGTATAAAGGATTAAAAATAAAAACAAAGGGTTGTAACAAAAAAAAACAAGAAGAAATGGTTTAAAACATGGAATATAATATAAACTATCTTACCTCAACTACAAATAATTATGACTATGATTCTTTTTTTGGTTTAAAGATGAAATTTAGCTTGGTACACATTAAAAAATAACTCATTAAAAAGGCTCTAAAGCAGAGCTAATACATTTTCAAATGAAGGTTTTTCTTCCCCCTAACAAATTCACAATCGCATATTCTCTCTGAATACATTAACACACTGAACTAGATAGAGGTATTATTAACATTCATCATAAAAAGCTTTTCTCTCAGTGGAGCAAAGCTAATTTGCTCCACTATTTGAACAAGGAGCTGAAGTGAGAAGAAAACCTTTTATAACCTTGAAACAATTCAAGTCAACATCGTCATTTGACAGGCAGACAGATAACAGCTGATGCAGAGAGTTAGGAGAGCAGAAAAGGAGAAGAAGCGGACATTAATCTTACTTACCTGAAATCTAGACATTGATGCTGGTCAAATGTCCAACAGTGAGACAGGAGCTGAAACGAAAACAGAACAACGTTAAAGTGATGGACAACATGTCTTTAAAGGTTTAAGTCCTCTTATTCTTAAGAAAGAGAAATAAAAATAAAACACAGAAACTTTCTGCTTTATAGGTTTGTCCCAATAAATCAATTAATAGCATGATACATTAAGAGAAACTCAATTATTCCCATTTGCTTGATTTATCATTTTTCTCTTTTCTCTCTTCAGTTTGGTGTTTTGATCCCAACTATCCCTTTGGTTGAAAGATGATTTTGTTTACAGAGACTCCGTTGTTACAGGTTTGAGGATTTTGTCTGAACCAGCACTTCCACTAGAGGGCAGAAAATTGCAAAGTCATCTATCACAACAGTAGAGTACTGATGTAATTATTTTAAAGAAGAAAAGAAGGTGAATACAGACGATTAGTTCAAGCTTCACTTCAAGCTTTTGTGTCTCAAATGTTTCTCTCATAATCTCAGTTAGAGAACTGAGATTATGGATATTCAGTTCAGTCAAAGTGAAAATATTTATAGATTAAAGATTTTTATTCCTACTTATCCGTCATATGTTAGAATATATCACTGTGCTGGAGATGCAAACAACTGGAGAGTTATTTGAACTGCAGAACAAGTTATACAACTAAATAAAAGTGGAACATGAACTACCATGGCCTGGTAGCCCAGCTTTATCATCAAATAATCCTGTGTTATATTCTGGTTGTAGCGCAGGTCTGTCCAGAAGCAATGAAACAACACGTCACAACATCCAGTTATTAGTTTAAATTCGTTTCACGCTACGATGAGAGAAACTGAAGAGCAGAGTAGAAAATAGAGTCTGAATATTTTTATTTTTCATTGTTGATACTTGAACCTCAGCCTTCTGCCAAGAGCAAATAAACAAAGCAATCATTTACAAAAAGGTTTTTAGGTCTCCACAATATTTTTGGTCTCCTTGTAGAGTCGGACATCACAGGACTACAAACGTCGCAGCGACACATATTTGTTCAAACACGAATAAATGGAAAATATTTTATATTAAACTTGAATCAGGACTTTCATTAAAATATCCAGAGCCTCTGGAGATAAAACAATAACTTTATACTTGAATAATACAAACTATTCTCAAAAACGATAAAGAGTAAGCAGAAGAAAAACTACACTGAATTTCTTAGAAAAGAAAACCTCAACTTCTCAAATTCTTAGAATCAAACAGCTTGTTCCTCTAATGTTTTCTTCTTCAGGGTTTCATTATTGGCTGTCCAGCTCTGTCTGTTTGCTACCAGCTGCTGTGGCTCAGACGGGCAGGATGTGGAGAAATGAGCTGCAGGTTTTCACACAGATCAATCTGATCTGCGTCAGCTGGATTCAAAGAACTTTGTGAAATACGGAAGCTCATAAAGGCAAATTTTCCCTGCCTCTCAGCCTGATTGTAGGCTTTGAAAAAACGTTCTTCACATCCTTTTTTTAAGCACGGGGTTTCCTTCCTTTGTGGTACTGTATGGTATGATAATTGCAACATGCTGACTATTCTGTATACAGAACAAAGCAATTGACTACTTTACATAGAAACTAGAATTTATTTATTTATTTGTTGAAATCAGAGGCGCAGAAAAAAAATTAATAACTAATAAAAATTGTGACATTTTTTGTTTGTCCAAGTAGATATGGACGATAAGTCAATATTTAAAACAATAGAGATTAGAGCAATATCTATAGATAATACATCTGATCAAATTTTCAGTAACTTTACTGAAATCCAATCCAGTACTGCACAGCATTCTGGGAGATGTAGGCAGAGGAAAGACTTTAGCCACTCAAATCCTCACAGACAGCTAAGCTAGGTTTGTGGCATCAACTAACTCACTGAATCTTTGGTTACCTAGCAACAACCTGCAGAGTAACTTGTGGTTACCTAGCAACAACCTGTAGAGCTTAAGGTTTTGCCACTCTGCCTCATAACTGCTTAAAAATAAAAATAAAACACTGGCCTGGAGATAAAACTGTGGATAAAACAGGAAAAGATGTGTCACTAGTTAGGTACTATTTCAAATATTTAAACCAAAAACATGTCAATAAGTATTTATACTGACTGATATGAAACACTTATATCATGATATGTTTATCTATGGCTGAAAAACATGATGTCCAACACCTGACTGGCCCAATTAGACAACGCACAGAGACAACAACCCTCAGTGTTACTAAGTGAAGTAAACTCACTGCTATTTCCAGGAAGACTAAAGTGTTTAAAAAGTGTTAAAATGGTAAAACCTAGTTTTCTCTGTCTGCTGTACATTCAGGCAGAAGCTTCAGTGAATAACAGGAAGTTGAATGTACCACAGCAAAGTTGGTCTGATGTCACAGTAGAGTAAAAATCACATTTCTACCAGAGCTAAATTAATTATTTATGCTACTCGCTAATATAGGATGCAGAGAAGAGCTTAAACTGTGAACATCAAAACCTTTTGTCTTTGTTTTGAAACTGTTAAACTGCAGATCACAGTAATATTACAATATTGGCCTTTTTTATCCCTGGAAATAGGAAGAAAAACTGTTTAATGTGCTGAAGGCGGAGTGTCGGAAAAAGTAGGAGCTTCTTAAAGAGCCAGAGGTCCAAATTCAAGGTGTTAAATTGCTTTGTCAAATTTCTTTATTTATTTAAGTTATGTTTGATATATAAACCATTTTTATAACAACTGAAGGTAACGGTTGCTTGATTGTGCTATAAAATGCCATTATGTGACTGAAAAATACACATTACCTCCCCTTCAATGAAGTGATAATTCAGCTTCTTTGATTAGATTTTGCTAACCCACAGTTCAGTCAAAACGTTTTTTGTTTAGAAGTTATAAACATTCATTTTTTTGGCCATCACTAACTAAAGAATGGGAAAAGAATGGAGAATAATTTAACTTTATAAAACTGGCCTTTCACTGAAATGATAGATCTATGCAGTTCTACTGTTTTGAAACAGGAAGTTCATTTTTAAGCGGCAGCTACAGCACACATCGTGAATCGTTACTTGTGATTTAACGCTTTGCAGCTTGATGTAACGCTTTATTTCAAAAGAAGAAAAGAGACATTTCAGTGTCCCAAAAAGCTCCTGTTGTCCTGAAATGCTCCTCTGGAGTCTGCAGGAGCTTTTCCACCTGAGCTCTTTGCAGTTTAAAAATGCTTTTTGGCAGCGGCAGCCACAGCAGCGAGAGTGCACTCTGACATTCTGCCGTGATCGTTTCTAAGAGTATCACTTCTCAAAAATAATGACAGCCTGACTTTTCTCAGATGAGAGCTGACATTTGCTGTTGCTCCAAGGAAGACATACTTCCACGAAAAGCCACAAATGTCTCTAACAATTTAATTAACAAATACTTCTCCATCCTTCGGGTAACACGACTGACTGCAATGATCTGTTTTTTAATTTCAGGAGGTTCTGCAGCAGAGTCAACCAAAACTTCAGACACTAACAAGTCTCTAATTAAGGTAGATACAGCAGGCAGGTAAACTATTCAATTCAGTTCAATTATAAAGCAGATTAAAATATAAACTTTACAGGAAAACCAAAAGGCTGTTGTCGTGATGTTGTTTCTCCAAGCTCCTGGTTAGAGTTTCAAAACAACGATCACGTTGAATTTTATAGCAATGTGAAAGCAACCGCAATGGTTAACCCATATTATGCATATCCATTCGCCTCAACATCAAGCAACCACCAACCAACAAGGAAATCATTTAAAACTGCAGATAAAATAAAGAAAGTGGACCTTTTCGGATCTTCCAGTAAGCCTGTTTCAGTAGACTCCCATATCCATTTCTGCTCAATCAGTTTGCCATATAATGAGTTTTAAAGACAGACTGGAGGAGCGTGTTCCTATAGAGCACTTAACCTTTTCAGGGTTTAGTCACATTACAGCCACCAGCTGTATTTTACTGGGATTTTATGGGACAAACCAACACAAGAACACAATGTTGTGCATAAATATGAATTGGAAGGAAAATGATACGTTGCTTTTAAAGTTTCAGGCGAGAGTTATATCTATTTGTGTCTCTAGGCTGATAGGTTTTAGTCTCCAATTTTTATTTGTGAAACATTTTGAAACCCATGTAGCCTTTTTTTCTTCTGCTTCACAATAGCGTACAGTTTTGCCTAAAGGTGCAATGCAATACATTGAGGTTTGTGGCTGTAAATGTAAAAATGGCTGTGAATACTTTGAGTCTGTTCTTCCCAAACCGAGGATCTTCACGCTGAAGGCTAACAGACCATTCAGCCCGCAGTGCGAAACATGTTTCTGTTTAGTTTCATGCAAAACAAAACTGCAATATTTCAAATTAGTCATGGCTAAAAATGCAAATGTTTATGTTATGTTAAATATCTAAAAAGCCTGCAGCGAAAAGCAATTAATCAATTAATCACAAGATGAATTAAAATGAACATAATTTCTATTCTGATGGTTTCATAATCCATTTTGTTTATGGTTTCGGTTGTAAGTAGTTTGTATTTGTGTTTAATTTATTGTTTCTGGTTGTGTTTTTATTTTGGACATTTAAAGTGTCTTCCAGTTCCAGTGTTATTTGTTCTTTACAAGATTAAAGTCTACTCTACTTTAATTTTGTCAATATATTACTTGAACTTTGCCTCAAAACAACATAATTGTTTATCGCATAATTAATGGGACAATTTATTATTCAGTAAAATTAGTTGTCATGTCAGGCCTTTGTATATCTCTATCAAATAAGCAGATACAGTGTAACCAAAATAAAGAGTTGCTTTTCCAACACTTATTACAAAACCTGTTACAGGTTTAAGGATAGGATCACAATTAAAAAATAAAACACATATGACATGTAAGCACCAGATGGAAATGGTTCCATAACGGCAGTAAACATCAGATCTGGTGATGCGTCTTTATCGCATGCAGCGGGAAACAGATTCAGCTCAGTCCAGCTCTTAGACTGTTTTTACTAAAACTGTTTCAGTGAACGTTGGTGTCTTTCCTGGTAACAGAGCAGACAAGCAGCTGGGTGTAAAAAAAAACATCACATTTATTTTAATTCATTAATTTTCTGGCCACATATCTACCTAAAAATGAAGCTACATGCTTGATTAAGACAACATAAAGTGTGAGGCCTCTCTCCAACTTGTAACCACATCCTGTAGTGAGGGTGTATGTGTGCATATTTGAGTCTATACATATAACTTAAAGCTGGGCAAGGTCTGACAATAGGGCTGGGCAATAAATCAATAACAATATGATAGACGTGATCAATATCAATAGATGATACATCAGACAGAATATTCAATACTTTCACTGAAGTCCAATGGAAAATCACACAGCATTCAACTCACAACCTGGTGGCTTCTACTAACTCTCTCACTCTTTGGTTACCTAGCAACTCACTCACTCTTTGGTTACCTAGCAACTCACTCACTCTTTGGTTACCTAGCAACTCACTCACTCTTTGGTTACCCAGCAAAAACCTATTGAGTAACTGGCGCAGCTGCAGTTTAAGATTTCTCCACTGTGCCTCATAACTGCTTAAAAATAATAATAAAAAACAACAACAACATTGTGGATAAAATAGAAACGGTCAGATCACCAGTTTGCTAGTTTTTCAGATGTTTTAAAAAAACAAATCAATAATTATTGATATCGACTAATATGAAACGTTTGTATTCTGATACGTTTTTCAGTCATATCGTCATATGTGGCAGTTGACGTTGTTGTTTTTCTCTCTTAAGAGTAACACATTTAACTCAATTTAACAAGTTAAGTTAAACTGAGTTAAATGTGAAGCTTAAGTTAGCAACTCTGTGAATTTTGTGCCAAAGGACAGCAGTAAGCAAACGGGTTCTGCTAAAGCTTCAAACCAAATCATTCGCTAATTACCTCTTTGGCTCTGATCATGCCCCCAAATTAAAGCTGTTTTATCTGTGCTAACTGTTGCATTTAAATGAATGGACACAATCCTGACTCAGGTTGATAAGAAAACATCGTCATATGTGGCAGTTGACGTTGTTGTTTTTCTCTTTTCATATCTTTTCATATCTCATAACGTGGCTGTTTTATGTGCGGTTTAGGGAAAACCCTCCACAAGGCACATCAAAGTTGGTAATAATTAACCTCTCTGAGGTGAAGCGCCCCTGCCGGATTGTCCAATCAGCCACCGTATGGGGTGAAATCTCAAGGCGTCTTTGATGCCATCTTTAAGGTGACGCACAACTGATAGCTGATGTGCTTGTTAAAAACCTCTGATAAGAACTACACAGACATACTGCTGCACCAGAAACACACTGCAGAGAAAAAACCGTGACTCACTTGCTCTTTACATCCACAACGGCCATTCACGTAAGCCTCCATGAATCATTACAGTTAATATAGATATGGCAGCTGGGGGTTAGAGCAAAGTATGAAACATAAAACCGGCCAGAAGGGTCCAACGTCTGGCCTTCATTCAGAAAATTTGCTGCTTCTTTATGACTTGCTGTATTCAAGAATGACAACTGATAGCCTAATAGTTCACTTTTTTACACAAATATTCAAAGATGTCATGAAATGATTGTTGAATTGACCAAAGTTAAGCGTTAAACTATAAATAATATCAGAGTTTTACGTCTAAACTCCCAGAAAATGACCATATAACCAGCTTTCTATCTGTACAAATACACATACAAAAAACAACCTCAAGTAACCTTCAGAGCTGCAATTATAATAAACTCCAAATTTTACTCAGAACTCTATTTCCTCTGGCAACCTTACAATAAGATCTTTCTCTTTTCTTATTTAATCAAAGCCTAGTCATCGTCTCTACAGTAAATCCATTGGAAGTGACAAGACAAATACCCGTTTTTCCCTGACATATTATCAGTGAGTCATGCATGACAGACAAAAGGCAAACTGAGGCATGCCTCTGCACACGTTTGCATCTCAAACAGATCTCAAATGCTGACGATTGAACGGAGCGGGAATGGGAATCGGGCTCAGCGCTGGAGCAGAGCGCCATCTACTGGAGGAGCAAAGGGATGATGGGACAGTCAGCCCTGTTTACGTTTGTCAAACTGATGACACTGAGAATTTTTTAAGTTTCCCACGGCTTAAAAACAGGTCAGACTGAGGAAACCGCTTGGGGCTGTTTGAAAAGTTACGTCCCTCCTCTGTGAGTGTAGAAGAAGAAAATCCCTCAAAGACAGCGTCTAAAGCTCCAACTGATGATGGATGAAGGAGACGTTTTCACAGGTAAATCCAAAAATAATGGAATAAAAAACCACAAAACGTACAGAAAAAATAGTAATCAATAATCTACAGATTTCTTTGTTCTTGCATAAGTGAGCAAGAAACATAAACAGAGACACAACACAACTGATAAACGTGAAGATGACATCAGTTCAACGTTTTTCTGAACAAAGCAGAAAGAAAAGGCAGAACGTTTGTCTTTGTCGAGCAGAGAAGATGTTCTTTGTCTCTGGCAGGGGTCACGGAAACGAAGTGAAGGAAGCAGATATGGAGGAAGGAAGGAGATAAAGGGAGGAAAGGAGGATGGGTAAATATTTTGGGGAAACACATTCCATGTTGGTTTACTGAGAACCCGAAGAGTCCAACAGGGATTACTGCAGTGAGTAACTCGGAAACAATGCAACTGTGGCTGCAGCAATGTCTTCTTTGTAAACATCTTGAAGATTATTCGACAAAAAATTAGACAGAAATGAGTACTGAGAAACTACGATGTTGAATCCATACTGGAAAACATGCAACTTTCAGATGAGGATTTTGTTTTATAGGAGTTTCTAAAACAAACTGAATTGAATGACAGTGACCGCAAAACAAAAATTGCTTATGATGTTTGCTATTTACATATCTCTGGGAATGACATTGGTAGGAATGATAACAAAGTATAATAATAGCATATTTATTTGCATTTTGTATAATCATTAACTATTTGTATTCACAAAAAAATGGGTGTTTATGTTTTTAAGATCAAATATTTACTGCTGCAAATAGTATCTTTTGCACACAAGGCAGCCATAACGAGTTTTGAGATTGAGATTAACAGAACCTACAAATTTCAATTTTAAATTCTGACTTCTAAGGATCTTTTTCTTAATGTTTCCCTTTTAAAACTTCTAAAACTTCCATGTGGAATTAAAATTCAAAATTGCCTGCTTGGGATTCAAATTCAGTTCAAGGTTTCCCCCAGAAAACTTGCTAAGAACAGTGGTTAAGACGACAGGCCAGTCATTCATCCAGCGGCCTGTCGTGGTCTTGAGTTACAAAATCTTTAAAGTTGACAGGAAATTTGAAAATATCACTTGATAATTATGTATTCTTGAAAGTTTGGAAGATTAACATCTGATCATCAACTACAAAGTCTGAAAAAAAGCAAACAATTTAAAAGACTGAAATAAATAAGCAAAGCTTAGCCTGGTGGGGACGCAAGTAAAGCCTGGTGGCCTGCCAGGCTTGTAATACACTGGGGGAAAACCTGCTCTTCTAATTCAGAAATACTTTCTGGATCTGAAAGGACATTAAATACGATATATATATATATATATACATATATATATATATATGATGAGGGATTCCTGCAGAGTAAATATGCTGATTGACTGAACTAGCCACAGTCACCTCATGCTTACTCCAGATGAGAGATTACATTATAATCCAATGACGCCACATGCATAATTTTTAATACACCGCTTCAACAAAGTTAGTACTTTAATCAAAAACATGGCATCGTTAATAAATATGATTACATACATATTAAGTATTCTATATAAAAATGTAAAATACATGTAAAGTTATTTTCTTTCATCATTTCGGTTATGACAACTGTTTGTTTAAAAACTTAATTTATCAATTTTTTTAACATTACTAGTTAAAATCCCACACTTAATTGAACTATTTGGTATTATAATCAAACTGGAGGGAATTTATCTGATTAAATCTGTTTATGTAACTGAAATGATCATAGGAAGCAAATCTGTTTATTTTATAATAAAATATAAATATGCCATTGTTGTGAATTAGGGCCAGTAAGAGTAAACCAAAGTGAATTAATTCAATACATCCGTTAGTCAGTCATTCACACTTGTATATACACACATACAGCTCTAGAAAAAACTAAGAGACCACTTAAAATGATCCGTTTCTATGATTTTACTTTTTACAGGTATATGTTTGAGTAAAATGAACATTGTTCTTTTATTCTACGAAATTCCAAGCAAAAAGTTTGTATTTATTTGCAGAAAATGAGAAATTGTTAACATAATGAAAACGATGCAGTTCTTCAGAGCTCAAATAATGCAAAGAAAACAAGTTCATATTCATTTAGAAACAACAACATTAATGTTTTAACTCAGGAAGAGTTCAGAAATCAACATTTAGTGGAATAAACAGGAAGTTTTCAATGGGGTTCAGTGCAGTGGACTCTATATTTATATATTATGTGAGTGTTGGTATGGTGTTGAGGTAACCGCTGCTTTAATAACTTTAAATGGACGCCTCATGATGAACAACAACAACCGAACTACATTATAACTTCAACCTTACAATACGTGGAACCTGGCAACTCTAAGCAAGAAGCTGCATTTTTGTTTTATATTTTTTAAACATTTGCACTGAACAAAACGGTGGCAGGGAAGAAGCGGAGCTTCCTATCTGAGCGCATCTTCCGTCCCATCATCTCTGCTGTTAAAGTGGAGGAAAGTTTCATCGAGCAGTTTTTCACTCACCGCGGCGGCGGAGGAGTTTCTCCCTCTGGAAGAGCTGGTTGCTCTGAAGGTGACTGTCACGTTACACTGCTGCACTTATCGTCGCGTCCCATTTTATTGCTGTAGTTAAAAGTTGGTAACTTTAGACTTCAAACTCTGCAGCTTGCCACCCGGGCTGCGTGCCCGGTGCCGTCACTGTGACGTCGGCCGCATGGTCACGTGACAAGAAGCTTGTGGCACGTAAACAATTTTACTACGCCGAGCACGAGGTCTGCTCTGCGGCTCTCTCTCTGTCCATTGTTACTTTGCTCCGCCTTAAAGACACGTTTACTCGTCAGATTAAACTTACCTTTTGGAAATAAATACATTTTGCTAGTCCTAAACATGCTTTTCATTAAGTTCGCATTTATATATTAGTTTTATTTCCAGAAACAAACATGGAGAAGCAGCATTCTATGCAAAGAAAATGTCTACAAAACTCCTTTAAATCTAGACTAAACCTACCTTAGAGTTTAGAGTTGTTTTTAAACCATAATAAATGGAATATTGACCAACATATTTGATGTGTGTTGATGATTTTAGCGATGAAACTTCATAAATTGTAATGTCTGTTTTTGGTTTTCACAACTGTTGTTTATATGATGTTTGGGTTTTATGTGTTCATGCTGTAAATCATTTACAACTGCTGTGTTGCTGAAATGTGCTAAACAAATAAACTTGATTACTTATCTGATGTAATGCTAAATGTCATTTTCATTAGCTGCAAGCAGAATCATAATTAACAGAAGAAAATACCTAAATATTTGCCTGTGATAAATCTGTATGAATACAAGTCACTAAAATAAGTGAATTTTCAATAATGTTCTAATGTATTTAACATGCCTGTGTGGGACATTTTAAGTGTATTTTATTCTAATAACTATGGTTTATGTCAAATAAAACTAATACTTAATGTTTCATAAAACCCATATGAAGGGATTTTTAATATGGGCACTTAAACACTCAACTTTTTTCTTCTTTTTAAAAAAAACTCACTATAAACAGATGCAAGGAAGAAAAACGTTTATTTTTTAGATGCATATGTTGGAAGCAAACTCAAATTCCTTGTTTGTAAGGATAAATTTGGCAAACCAGCATATAATTCTGAAATGCAGCATTAGTTTTAATCTAAATAGTCTTGTTTCTTTGGATAGTTATAATGAAAACAATTTGTAAAACATTTTTGTTATTGTAATTGTGTAGTTTTACTTCTATTTCTTGAGGATGACAGCAGTTGAAAATAGCTTTCTGTTTAATCGCTGGCATATTGACAGAAATTATTAATCTGCACTGTCTGGAAAAAAGCAATTTCTTTTCTTGCAAAGTAAAATGTGGAAAGTCTGGCATACATTTGTATTCTGCCACTTTTACTCTAATACATGTAGAAATCCATCGTGAACTACTGAAGTAAATTAATCTCATAAAAAGATAAATCCAAAACAAAATGTTCTCCCTCTATGTTACACAGAAGTGCTTTAATCATTATAATAATAATCTTCTATCTGCTCTATAGTCAGATCTGAAAATATTTTTTTATTCATGATTTCTTTTACTTGATACATGAACTATTTATATTTATTATTGAATAAATTAAGTAAAAATTGAAATGAAGTATTTTAGAGGTCATAGTCCCACGATATCCACACAATCAGTTGATTAGTCTTCAACCCTCTCAGTGACAAACAAAGCCGCAGCCTTATAAGCTGAACCAGTGTGACCACAGCTACCAGTAACTTCACTTTCTTCCTTTTTGGGTAATCCTGCAGTCAGCAAGCTTTACCTCTGGTTGCAGAGTTATCTATGCAGGGAAACTTGATATGTTAACGTATGGGTGGGGGTTGTCAGGGTAAAACAAAAGGCTGCTGCTGTCGGGTGGCTCCTCTGGTATGTTTACATACCTACTAACCTCAAATGCACAAAGATGATGCAGGGATCATTCATTTATTTAACAGCTGCAATTTATTAAAACCCCTGATTCACATCAAGTCATTACTACAGCAGCAACATACTGCAGTATGCCAGTAATAAAATAATGTTAACAGACATTAAATGGGATTTATTTAGAGGTGTAAAATAAAGACAGAAGCCATCTGGGTTTGAGAGCAAAGCCATTAGGATCTGAGGTAATAAAAAGCCTTTACAAGTTTTCTATTAAATATTCTTGGTTATTTGGAAAGTGCAGTAACTATAAACTATACTTTTGATTGCATATAATGTGATATTAACTTCCAAAACACTCATGCATCGTATCGTAGATTAATAATTAGATGTTTTTTTATTGCATGGAAGAACAGGCCTTGATTTGTACCAATCAGAAAAAACTGAAAACATCTTTATTCTTTCAGTCATGATAACTGGAGTAGCACTATTTTTACCTTTAAATTCTCTAAAGACACATTGCAGAATTCACTATTTATGCAGGTATAATACAATACCTTGCAAAATTATTTATATTTCTTGAACATTTTACTTTCTGCTACATTGCAACCACAAATTTCAATGTTTTTATTGGGATTTTATGTGATGGACAAAAAGTAGCACAGAGCAGAAAAAGGAATGGGGAAAAAAAGAAATTCTTGCAAAGTAAAATGTGGAAAGTCTGGCAAACATTTGTATTCTGCCACTTTTACTCTAATACCTGTAGAAATCCACTGTGAACTACTGAAGTAATCTAATTAGTAAATATTATAGATAATAAATTATTAGTGACATTTGGTGGTGGCTGCATCTTGATGTGGGAATGTTTGTCTTCAGCAGACACAGGGAAACTGATCAGAGTTGATATGACCAAAGAGGGATGGAGATAAATGGAAATCCTAGAAGAAAACCAATGAGAGGCCATAATAAAATATTTTTCCCCAGAAGGCTTTTATGCATTTAGATTACATTATTCTACATGTTCCAGGCCTGTAGAGCTGAAGATCTTAAGGATTCATTTCACCGTTTTTATTTTTTTAGGCTAATTCTCTTCTCAAAAGAACGAAAAGCAGAGCGAGGTAAGAGTTATTTGATTAAAAGCCCCCGCCTGAATCTATTGAATTACCAGCAGTAACCAAGTCAAAGTTAATCTACAAATATTTCATTAGCCTTGACAAAAGTGCAATTTACGATTATATATTTAAACTTAGAGTCCCTTCTGACTGTTGTTGACAGGATTGGTGTTGTTTTACAGCCCAGAAACAATTGTTGATGAGTTGTCCAGTGAAGAGTCTTCTGTCATTTTGTGTACTGAGCGAAGGGAGAGGCTTCGTTCACTTTACCCTGGAGAAAAAACAAAAGAAGTTCAAACAATCCGTCTTTATCATCAGAGCTTCCTGCTGTAACATGCTTTAATATTATGGATTTTTTTTACAACTTGCTCTAACAGATCATCAGTAGAGCAGGTGTTTAAATTAGCTAAACAATCACCGCTGTTAGCTTAGCTTAGCTAACAGCAGCGGTAGCTAATGTACCACAGCGATCACTTATTGATAATCGCAAAAATAAACATCAAGCCTAGAAATATAAAACCAATACGCTTCCGTATAAAACTGTTCTGTTCTTTGTGTGGGTGGGTGTTTTTTGCTGGCGAATCCGGACACGTTGTGGCGTTGTTGTCGGTTGCTATGGCAACGAATCTGCGTGTACGGCAGCCGACACGGAGACCTGGGGGGGAGGGGGGTTCCTGTTCCTTTATTTCTGATTTTTTTGAGAAGAGTATAAATAATTTCCAGCATGACATTTAATAATAAAACATAAATAAAAAATTTATTTTTTCTAGTATGCCTTTTATTAAATTTCCTTTTGGGATTAATAAAGTATATTTGCATTTAAACGAACTGAATTTGCATTATTTTCCTTCAAGAGTATAAACATGCATTAACATTGGTGTATGAAAACTTCCCAGCTATAAAGGATATAATTTATCACACGTTTTAACATGTTAGTCCTTTTTCCTCCTTCTGTTGTTTTCAAAGGTGCACTCTGTTCTAGTCCAGATCAACATCCTGACAAGGTTTTACTGCAGCTACATTCATGGAACAATAAAGACTTACAAAACACACTCTTTAAAAGACAAACTGGTGAAATCCATCACTACATATTTTCCATTTTAGCTTGATTGAATAAATGTAATTATTCTGCACTATTTTAGGTTGTGACATGCAGTGGTATTTAACTGGGGCTGAAGTAATGAGTCTAATTTCATCATCATGGAGAGAGAAACCCCCTGCTTGATCCTGCATCTGAAATAACATGTGATGCTGACAGAGTCTGTCCAGGATGCTGACGGAGTCTGAATAGCTGCTGACAAACTGATGGGAGGTTGATAAGTTCTGTTTAGAAAAGAAGAAAGCTCCGTCATCAAAGGTTCACCACACTTAATGACGAGATATTTTCACACAAGCAGAAAGTTGCCCTTAGACTTTCTGTTTGCGGAAAGAAAGAGTTGAAAACCAGTGAGCTCACTACTGCGGGGAAGAAACAGAAAAAGAAACACGACCGCTGAAGTTTAAAATGCTTTCAAAAGACGCGGAAAACAATATATCAGAAATTATCTTTTTTTCCTCTCGTCAGTCAATTTTGTAAAACTCAAGTGTTTTGTCGTCTTTACTTTTAACAATTTGGCCATTATTGGCTAACACTGCAAAAACACAAAATCTTAGCAAGTATTTTTGTTTAGTTTCAAGTGCAAATATCTTAATACACTTAAAATAAGATAAAAATAACACACAGGTTACTGTTTGTCAAGATATAGGAGATTATTTCAAGTCAGTAATTCTTGAATAATGATTTCAAAAAAGCATTTTCCACAGACAGATTTTTTACACTTACACCATGGGAAAGAATATCTTGTTTTGAAATAATCTGCAAGTGGAAGTTGTTATTTTTAATCAATATTAAATAACTATTTACTGAAAACAAGCCTCAATATGTCACTGAAAGTAAGCTAGTTTTGTTTTATGTTAAGTGTAATAACTCAGTGAGCTTTGCAGTGTCAACACTGTAAAAACATGTAATTGGTATAATGCAACCAGTTTTAGGTGCTTGTATAATTACACATGTGAACACTGCAAAAACACAAAGTCTTATATCAAAATATGTCTAGTTTTAGCTAGAATATCTTAGCACATTTGAAATAAGACAAGTAACTTTTCAGCATGATATAGTAACTTGTTTTAAGTAAATATCTACTTAATATTTAGTTTAGAAAGTGTTATTTCCACTGGCAGGTTATTGTACTTATAAGAAGACATGTTTCCCATGTTATACGTAAAATAATCTGCCAGCAGACCTGGTACGTTTTCATTAATATTATGGAATTATTAACTCAAAACAAGCTCTACATCTTGCAGAAAAGTTACTTATAAGTTAGTTTTGTCTTATTTAATGCGTACTGAGATATTTGCACTAGACTCTAGATCAAACATACTTGGTAAGAGTTTGTGTTTTTGCAGTGCAAAGCTGTATATTCTGCTTTACTGGAAAACATAAGTTAAAATCTATTTTAAAGCTTTAACCAAAACAGTTTAGTGCTCACCATGGGAACGTCTTCGAGCCTCTCGAAGTCTGATCTCGATGATCTGACACATTTCACTATCAAAACCACCAGTAAGAGGCCAAAGACAATTGAGAAGATGCAGATGACGGTCACCAGGCCAGGATTTTCCACCAAGTTGTAATTTTCCTTGTTGCCTGAAAGATATAAGGTCAATAACACAAAGAAAAACTGTAATTAATAGGTTATTAAGAGTGTGTAAAACCTAAATTTGGGATTTCTGAATATTTTAGAATCTGTACCAAAGACCAAGTTGCACCAGTTAAGTAAAAAATGTCAATAAATTAGGTGAAAAGGGGGATGGGGGAAAAAAACTGTTTGCTTTGCCAAGCATAGTTTTGCCAACTCTGGTGGTTTAATGCTCTGCAGCTGCTTTTAGCTCATCTATTTGTAGCTTTGGAGGTCAAATAGGTAAAGACACTTAGACATATTGTAAATCTTTTGTGGGTGGATTGCAAAACTCTGTAGTTGGTTGGAAACCAACATCTATGTTGCTGTGTATTTTCTGTTGGGTTTCTGTACTGTTTCCATTGCCATTTGCTTTGGTTAAAATTATTTTATAGCTGATTTAATTTTAGAGGTGACCTATTATGCTTCCTTGAACAGGTTAGAATAAGTTTGTGGGTTATACAAAACATGTTCATTGCCTGTTTTACACAAAATCATTCTAAGATAATGAGATTTTAGTTTGGTCAGTTCTACCCATTTGAGCTCCTTCCAGATTGAGCCGTTTTAGGGCGTTTTGTCACTTTAAATCCAAATGTGCTGCTTCTGGCCTTTGAAAAGCGTAAGTTGAGCCTCCTGCACAACCAACAAGAATATAGTAAGCGGTTTCTAAAAGGTGAGTCAACAACAAAACACTTGTTTCCAGCAGCCATTGTGCAGCGCATACAGCAGTAAAACCAGCTGATCAAACATGCTGAACTCTGCTTAGGTTGCTAGGTAACGGGCTGGGCTTCCTTGGGGTTGCGAGGTGAGGTGGAGTGCCTGTTAATTTGTGGTGTTACATTCAGGAAGTTTTTGAAACAGGTCATTTTAAAGACTCCAAAAAACATTAACCAATTGCTAAAAACTGGCTGCGTGTTTGTTTATTTTTAAAGCACTTGGGCTGTTTTTAGAAGCAGTAGAAACCCAAATGGAAGTACAAGAATGTGTAAAACATGAATTTTGTATAATATCTCCTCTTTAAAAGCACTGTAATTCAGAATAAATCTGAGTCCACACAGTAATCTGACCTGAACTGGTTTTGTTTCCCGATGTACCAGCTGTGACATTCAGAGACGTTAGAGCGACCGTCTGGTCCTGAGTGACGTTTTGATTGGACGTTTGGGTGATCGTTGTGATCGTTGTGTTCAGGGGAGCGCTGCTCGGGCCGGTCTTCTCTGCCGTGGCAGTCTGTGGTGAAGCTGAAGTAAGATTGGTGATCATCTGTGTCGTCGTTTGAAGCTGGGGTGTGACGGTTGATGTTTTCACTGTGGATGACGTTGCTAAGGAAGCACTCGTAGTCGTCACATGGGAAGCACTCGTAGTCGTCACATGGGAAGCACTCGTAGTCGTCATAGCAGAGGAAACTGCGCTCCCTGCAAAAGGTAAACAAAAGAAAACAATGTGATTACGTACTTATTTATCAGGTTGAGCTTTTAGGGCTGAGAGCATAAGACATTTCAATCATTAAAAAATATATTTCCTGTTCACTTTAAAATGACTGCAGGTTCATCCAGAGCGCCTGAGCTCTTAACTTGTTTATACAAGATGATTGTTTCCAATGTCAGGCTGTACGCCCCTCCTGTATTTTTAAAGTGAACATCCTACGGTTTTTGGTTAGCTAAATTAATTTGACATGTTCTAAAACTTCAGATCCGTTTCTGTGTCGACTTATTTGATGAACAGACAAGTTGAAAACATTTAAATACCTTAATAAAGTAAAAGTCACTCATTTCAGAAAGTAAAAGTGATGTTACATAGATTCATTTGACAGCAAAAATATTTCAAGCCCCTTTTTATCTTGTTATTATGGCTTTCAGATCATGGAAAGCCATAACAAGATAATAATAATAAAATAGATAATAATAGTAAAATAATAATAAAATAATTATGCAATCTAATCTTTGCTCAGCCAATCCGCGATAAGGAAAATGATTGGCTGCTTTGACTGGTTTTGATGAAATGCAAATTTCACAAAATGTCAACAAGTGGTAAAGATTTCGTAATACATTTTTTGAAAAACATTATATTTGTAAACCATATAAAGTACTCTGAGGTAGGATTCTTCCTCATTGACTGACATACTTTCCAATTCCGTGGGTTCTATAATTTCATTTACTGAGTTGTGTCTTATTGAGAAACAGCAGGCTCTTCATTACAGACAGCGTTAACTAGATATGACTGCCGCCAACCTCATGTTTACTTTTGTTTACACACTATAAATGTAAATCTAATCTATCACTTACAGTTTGAAATGGGTAAACTTTGATAAATGTTGGTTAAATATCTGAAAACGGCACCTTCCTGTTAGAGAAACACCCTGCACCACAACCACCTCAAGTAAGCTTTCAAAACTTCCCTCTTCCTGTTTGCATAAATTTGCATCTTGAACGGGACTTAAGAATAAAATTCAGCTCTCAGCACATTAAACTTGTGAATTTAGCAGACAGGAAGGTTTACTCACCGCGGCAGGCTGTCGCTGTGAGCAGGGAAAGCAGGACAGTGAGGTGCATCGCTGCCGGCATGTTGAGAGAGGAAGCGTCTGCCGCTCCGTCATATCAGCGACATTCAAACACAAACCCACAGGCTCGCATCCTTGACAGCAGGATGTGCTCAACAGGAGCTCTGTGAACGTGAGCTGGCGCATATCAGATGCTGCGGGCCGATCAAATATTTGAACAAAGTGGAGTTTGTTTGCGTTGCTGCTGGCAGCTTCTCACTCCTGAGCAGCTTTCCACTGATTAAAGGGACTTTCTTTACGTTTTTTTTTTAACTTTCTGTCTCTTCTCGTTTCAGGTTTTACTTCCAGCGTGGATTTCTGTTTGTTTCTGAGTTCTGATTGCTAATCACACATCACCTGTTAATTTCCTGATCTGCTGAAGTTTATTTCTTACATTGCAGCAGTTTTAGTTTGGGAACCGATGAGTTGATAATAAACAAATAAATAAAATAAATAAATAAATAAAATCATGTTTTCTAGAGAAAACATGAACATTTCTGAGTCTAACTTATGAGTTTTGGAAAGTTTCTGAATTTAAAAATAAAATTTCTTGACTTTTCAAACTCAAGAATTAGATTATAAATTTATACTTTCATGTTCAGATACTCCAGTCATATAAAAATACCACTAAGAGCAAAAAATATTGGTTAGAAACAAAATAAATTTAGGGAAAAAAGTTTTTAATTATTCATGTTTAATTCAGCTGTAATGTCATGTAATAAATATTTTCTCCAGATTCATACACCACTGATTATCATTCAATTTCAAGACAAAAACATAACAAAAACAAAAACAAAAAAAAGAAAATCTGTAATTTCTTTACAGACTTCTGTCTTTAACCAATTATCTACATCATTTAGAAGAGTACAAATGTACAAATAAGAAAAACTACAAATATTTAATTGATCAAATTAATCTAAAAAACCCTAATTGATAAATTAATTGGTGGAAACATTTTGTTCCACACATCAAACTGAATATGTATGTAATAAATATTCAGTTCAACAGGATTCAAGTTTATATTTACAGTCTACAGTTCTGTGTAATATTGGATTTAACTATGATCATCTCAAGCATCATTCAACAGGAATCATAAAGGATAAACAGTCAGCAGAGATTATTTGGCACAATAATGTCGAGAACTGGACTGCATGTTAAGGCAACGGTTCTCATGGTGAATCTGGGTTAAAAACAGTTTGGAATCTCATAAGGTAACATTTTAAACAACATAGAAAAAGAGCGGTACCGCGTCAGCTTATAGCTTCAGTCGAGACAAAACGCCTCAACAATCACAACGTCTGGAAACAGGAATATCTGCGGTGAGGGCAGTGAAGCTGCTGTCGTCCCTGAATGCTCCTACGGGAGGTCACCTCTTTCACACACACACAAATAAAAACAGGGAGAACATTTTAAAATATGCAGCTCCTCACAGATGAATGCCTTCTTACAGTGTTCTTCAAGAGGAGGAGTTAGGGTCTGAAAATATAATTAAAATGTTCTCTTGCGTTTAATTAACGTCACAGATAATGAAGAGCTCTAAGCTTTTTCCTCCGGAGGTTTAGAAGATGTCAGATCTTCCTGCTGTGAATCCTCAGATGTCAGGTCAACCTGCCGGCTCTCATCCTGCCAACAACACAAAAAGCAACAGACTTAAAAACATAAGTAAATAAAAGTGAGCGAGTGAACAGCATAGATAAAAAATACTGAATTATTATGTCATGAAAGCTAATTCTATTTCTGTTTTCAAAACAGATATTAATATCCTGAGAGAGAGCAAGACTTTCGGCAGATAACAGAAAGGCTAAACCTGTTATATTGCTCTGTTTTATTTTTATAAGCGTTTAACTTGCAGTTAAAGAATTTAATCACAAGAATTTGTGGTATTTATGCACATAAATCCCTGAAAAACAGAGCACTATAATTGTATTTAATTATAGTGCATAAATACCAAATCCCCCAGTAAAAAAAATCATTATTTTTACTCTAATAATTCTTATTATCTAAAGTATTCAGCAGTGTTTGGAATAATTATCTGAAGATACTCAACACTGAATCCGAATTCAGTTCATTAAGTTGATGGGCTTTAATGGAATATTTATTTATTATTTAGTTGACTATTTTGTATAAAACTCATCTTCATATTTATTTATTTTTTACCAGGGTTGTTAGCAAAGGAGATAATTCATTTTTCAATGGAAATTAAATAATTTTTCTGCATTTGACCCCTATAATAAAGCTCTCAGCATTGTATTTTTGCATTAATGTTCTGATTTTACATGTTATGTTTGTCTTACATAAACAATCACTGCTGGTTAAAAATAAAAAAGGACACAAACCAGTTAATCAGAACAAGATATTTATGTAGTTAAAGGTTTTTCTTTATTCATGTCAGGGCTGATTACTATGGCTATCTCACAACATAAGCATTTCATATCAGCAGATATGAAAAAATTATTGATTTTTAAATATCTGACATACAGCCAAACTGTTGAAACCTAAAACTGCTGCTGAGCAAGTTACTCAACAGGTTGTTGCCAGGCAACTAAAAGTTACTCCACAGACTGTTGCTAGGTAACCAAGGAGCGTGGCAGTTAGTCTTTCTTCTGCTTGCATCTCCCAGAATGCTTTGCAGTTCTGGATCAGAGAGTTATTTATTGATATTCATGTGCCTATTGCGAAATATATCGATATTAATTTATTGCTCAACCCCAATTTGTGTTTAATTCTGCTTGGATTTTTTTTATATATATATAAAAGTTTTCATAAATGCTTTTCTAATTTTTTAATATCTGTAGTTTCGGTTTTTAATTGTTTGTGTTTTGCCATCAGTTTTGGCCAGAGCTCTCCTGAAAAAGAGATGTTTAAACTCAGTGAGACATAACTGAATAAATAAAAGTTACACACATAGAATAATTTTAAAAAGAAATGCTGAAAGACTCTCGAACATCCAAGAACTATTAATTGAAATAATTTTAAAAGATTTTTAAAAAACTAACTAAATTTCTCTTTGGGATCAAGAAAGCATTTTTGAATTTGAATTAAAATAATGTCCTAATCTGACAAAAAAAAGATTTCAGGAAAATTTGAAACTTTCACATGGTACTGTAAAAAAAATTTTTTTTTAAATTCACTCACTCTGTGTTTAAGATATGAGAGGTAGGTGTCCCATCCTAATGTGATAAAATTAATGTACACAACACGAAACTTGGCTGACAGAAAGTAAAAGTTGATCGTCTGCGCAGCGGGCCAAACACACCAGTCAATCTGCCGGAAAAAAACAGAGAACAAAACCAACCGATTAGCAGAGCAAACAACATTAACGAGACAAAAGGAGGGAAAAAAGCAAGGCACAGTAAAAACAATGCAGCTCTGGTTGTTTTTTTAATTAGATGCTGTTTGTAGATGAACAACCAGGACTTCTTTACATGGACCCAAACTGCAACTAATAAAAATGCTTCCAAGCATAACAATAACCAGATAGTTTAAATATTTTATGCTAAATTTTAGACTCTTTTAAGAATTACTTCTTTATTGTATCTGTTCATAAACCTAAAATTATACAGCACTTTTTTTTGTAGTTTTGCGTAAACTTTTTGAAAAAAAATATTAATAAAAGCTCCACAGTAGCAACAGAGTAATTAGATGTTGATTTTTGTTCTTAAAAGGCGAGGACTGCTGCCGTCGTCACAGAGGGGCAGCAGCTGCAGAGATAAACGTGAAAAACTGGGAATTAAAACGTCTGCATGTTCAGTAACTGGAACATTTTTACATTAACGAGGTTTCCACTTCCATTTTCTTTTGCTCTGAGGAGATGATGCTACATATTTTACCCTAAACTTTTACATTTTATTGATTACAACCACAACTTATTGTACATAATGTTTTAGACCAGACCATTACTATGAAGCTGGTCAACGTTTTACTTCTTAAAAAATATTTTAAGAGTGACAGATATCTGCTTTTAGCTACCCTGAATCAACATTTTGCAGAAACATCTTTGGCTCCAATTACAGCTGCAACTCTTCATCAGATTTAGTTCCAGACTTTGACTAGACTCTCCTAACTCTTGAATAATATGGTTTGACTTCAACAGTTAGATTTTTTGCACTGGTTCCATGTTTAGGGCATTTTGAAGTCATTTAACCAGAACAACTTCTTGGTTCTTCTTTGTAGCATGTTGCATTGGATTTTGTATCGGAGTGAAGGGGGCTAAAAATAAACACACACCACACTTTTCAGATTTAAAACAAGGAAATTATGCATCCACTTCCAAAATGTGTATTATTCTGCAACTGCCACATAAAATCCCAATAAAATCTGTTGAACAACGTGACGAAACGTGAGAAAGTTCTGGGGGGGAGGGTGTGAATACTTTTCCAAGGTCTTCGAAATCCACATTTTATATTTTTACTGTATCAAAGCAGATGATCGTTGGCAAAAAGTTCTGATCAAACTGATAAACCTCAACAGATATATGCAGTTTTATTGTCCTGACATCAATTGTGTGACTTAGCAAAGATTTCCCAGATATGACGAGTTGCCATGGTGATCCTCTGGGAACCTTAAAGTTGTTCCAGAGAAAGAGGTCAACTAGAGGTCGACCACAGTTGATTAGTATTGTTTCCTTTCTGAAGCTTGTTTCCAGCATGGAAAACTACTCCTGCTTCTTCAGAATTACAGCCAGAGGAAACGTCGTTGTTTCCCAGCTGCAGATTTCCAGAATGTTGCTTCATATGTCTGTATTTATTCATTTATTCCCCTTTGGACTCCAAAACATTCAGGATGTGATGAGAAACTATTAGCTGAAAGTCACTTAACATAACTGAGAAATTTATTTTGGTTTTTATCAGATATAGAGGAGAAATTAGCTTTAAACATTATTAGATAAAGCAAAAAGGGAGGGAAAAAAAACAAAAAACTACATATTCCATCATTCCTACTTTTTAAACTTATGTTCTCCTGATCAAGAGCAAAGAGAACAAAAATTTTATATATTTTATACAACATAAAATTCACAGAGTGAACTTCTTTTGTTAGTTAAGAGTCAGAAGTTTGTGATGTGTAAGTAATCTCTGCTCTGTGATCTCGGCCACTGCGGCTCTCACAAAACCAAAAAGGAAATGTTTCTGATTATGGATGCAAGATCTCAGAAACATATTGTTCTCACGCAAAGCTAGCATAAAATATATACAACAGACCAAGGTTATTACAGCTAACTAAAGCCAACAAAATAAATAAAAGTGATAAAGGTGAAAAAGTATAACTAAATGGAACAGTATTGTGTGTTTATAAAACTAACATACTGAAATTATAGAAATAAAATCCTTTGTTTTTGTGTTTATGAATCTATTTATTAGCCATTCGAACTGACTTTTGTTGTTTTTTTTCCACCCACACGAGCAATTTACATCAGATGTCGGCAAATTACGGCACTCCGCACTCTTGTGCTGTCGCCATTTGTGCCGACAACAAAAGTTGGGATAAAACACTAGAAACAGTTGGTTGTTTAACAGTAATTAAATCCATTTTTCGAAAATGTCACAACAAAATAAAGATAAACTAAAACAAAACCCCTAAAACTATAACCCTTCAACAGACATTTAAAAGCTTTATGCTACCTATAGTTCTGCATTTCCATTTTAATAGAAAAGGCTAATATTCTACTTTTCATTTGTATTGGAGGATTAATTTCTTAAATCTGAAAATAGAAACACATTTTTGCTTTATATGTTAGCCTTCATGATAAAACACTTTACTCTGCGTTACGCTCTCTCTTGGTGAGTTTTATTTTGTAGCAACAGGGTTAAAAGTGACTCTTCGAATGGAAAAAGTTGCTGACCCTGTCTGAGACACTTCCAGATGAACTTGCCTTATAAAATTCCCAGAACTTTCCTCTAAACTCCGCCCATCCGTCCGATAAAGAGCGTCCCTGCAGCAGATCCATACCTGTGCAAAACCAGACATGCGTCAGCCACAACGGTCATTAAAATCAACATCAGATAAGGTCCAAAACACGAGTAATGAACTTTAATAAACACGAATGAAAACGTCAGTAAGATCCAAAACTATTTATCACAAATGTCCTTTGAACTCCATTTAACTCATCTGACCCACAACTTTACATACAACCTTTGACTCAGAGCAGGATTTCTTAGAAGCATGCGTCATTATGAAAACATTTCTTTGCTCACACCTAATCTAGTCTTAAGGAATGTGTGTGTGTGTGTGTGTGCGTGTGTATGCACAGCGGGTGGAGAAAACATCCCGCTCACTGCCAGTAAACACTCCTCCTAGTCCTACCTATGAAATACCACATTCCCAGCGTCGGGGAGGCGATCAGCTGGTCCACCAGAACCTTCTGGCTCAGCGTCTTCAGGGCTTTGCCCACATAAACTCTATCCAGCCAGATGTACCAGTAGTGCAGCACTGGGCCCATGGAGCAACCAACCACAAACATTCTGCCTTCAGGGGGATAAAGTGATGGAAAACACGAGCAAAAGAACCACTATGAGTCACTGAACAGGTTTAAACACATAACAGTTTATTCTCTTACATTTGAGCTAAACTATGTGCAGAAAAGGAGGATTATTTTTAAATGCGTGCAGCATTTCAGCTCTGACGTTTTGAAAATATTAAAGGATTTCACTCTTATTATGAACTTGAGCATTAATGGTCTTAAATAGCTTCTGTAATCTTTTTTGTTTTGTTATCAGGAGCAGGATTATTGAATAACCTTCTTTAAAGCAGCAATGTGGAGAAAATAGTGACATCTAGTGGCGAGGTTGAAAACTTGAATTTTCTTGTTTGTTGTTTTATTAATCTGGGCAACTTTAAAGTTGTAATACTTTACCAGAGCTCTTTGTGTGCAGCTCTGAATACATTTTTGGTTCTCAAAGTGTGGATCAGAACCCCACTTTGGGTCATGAAAATCTAAATGTTGGGTCCTGAGAAGTGGAGAAAAGTCGAGAAGTACCAAATAATCAACCAGACAGTTAAGTTTTTTTCTTGATCTCTAGCTCAAATGTTGAAAAATCAGAATTATTTTTACTACTTAGTGGGGCAGCGGCTAGAAATTGTTTTAGTAATAAATTATTTTGGGAAAAATTATTTTCCCAATTAAGCACGTTATGCAAAATTATAATTTAACCACTTAAGCTTATTTTGTACAATACTGAAAATATGTAAAAACTACAGGCAAATTATTTTTTCTAAATAAGAAAACAAACATTTTATTGCCTAAAATAAAATAACACAGCATCCCTTTAGCATAAGCTTGGTCATTTGCAGGTGCAGCGAAGGCTAAATACTTAAATAAGTCCTTTTTGTTTCACTTAACATCAAAACATGTTGACTATTTTTTTTCAATTAACCAATTAATAACTGGATAGCAAAAGGTGCTTAATTGGAGAACTTTATAGAATTTGAACCAGCTGAAAATGTAACAAATGTAAAAGATTTTCGATTCCAATTGAACCGAGTCCACGCACAACAATTTATTAAAAATTTAAAACATTAGCTAGAAAGCTTAATGTTGGCAACAGTTTATTTACAGTGGACAAACCAAAACATATTTCATTTTAAAAACTATATAAATGAGTCAAAGATAACCTTAACACTGCCATGGCTTAGATTAGAGATTATTCTAGGCATCTTATAGCGAAGCCCCATGCAGTCCTTCTGCCCGACCCTCACCTGTCCTCCTCCAGTCCCGCACTCGACCCGGCTCCCTGCGGTTTTCCCGAGTCTGCTGCAGGATGTCTCCCAGCGACAGCATGAGCCCTCCGCTCAGCGTGTTGGTGAGCAGCAGGTACCGGCCCTGGAACAGAGGCCTCCAGGAGAACCGAATCCGGACCAGAAACTCTTTACCCGCCCGGGAAAGCATTACGTTCAGAATGCAGAGACAATGCTCTCATCTGTCAAAGAAAACAAGGGAATAATGTTTGCTTTGTGTGTGGTTTCAGACAACTTGAGAGCAATCTGACAGTCGCTTAACATTTTATAAATAGTCAGGATAAATAACAGATTACAGCCCAACATCTAACCCCAACACAGGGGTGTCCAAAGATTGGCCCCTGTTTTTTTGTGTTTTGAATCTTTAACAGATTCCATACAAATTTAGTTTATTGTTGATCTGGTACAACAAAAAAATAGCAATTAAAAAAAAAAATCACAATAAACTATTTTTGTTTCTTTAATGTAATGTAAACTACTGCACCACCATTAGTTTAAATTTTCCCGTTTTGACCCCCGGTGTAAACAGTTTGGATACCACTTTCCTAACATTTCTGGGAGATTATGAACTGGAAACCAGTAAGAAAAATGTATTCCCACAGCCTGTAAACAGAAGCTCAGGAGCTGACTGAGCTTATCCAACACTTACACAATCAGTAGCAATTGATGCTGCTACTGCTTTTAAAACCTGGATTATTCTGAATTAAGAGAAAGTTTTATGAATATAAAACGGATTAGGCTGGAGAGAAATATTCATAATAAATTAGGTAATAGATTTTTAACATTGATAGCCTACATGCTTTGCAAAAACATGAGCCGAGTTGGGGCTGGACGATAAGGCTGAAAAATTTATCACGACATAAGCGTTTCATGTCAGTTGATATCGATAATTATTGATTAGTCTTTTGATTTAAGTATCTGAAATACAACCAAACTGGTGGCGTGACCTTTCCTGTTTTATCCAGTTTTCACTCTACATTGTCGTTTTTTATTTTTCAGCAGATTTTAGATTTAGAAATGGAGCCAAAGAAAGACCGTCAGTTAAATATTCATTTAGTTAAGAGTCGAATGCTTCGTGTTTCAAAGTTCACGCAGACAGACTCAGGTGCTGCTTCTCTAGTAAAACATTAGCTTCCGCCTTTCTATGGGATTTTAAGGTAGAATTAATCACACATTTGTTCCAAACACGGTTACAATAGGTATTAATATGAACTGCTAAATATACATGTTGTCCCACCTGGGACAATTTAATCAGAAACATAAGTGGCAGCTGCTGAATGTCACATGTAACAAACCAAAGGAGCAGGAGCAAACCTGAGCCGGTGTTCTATAGCTTTTCGTTCCCCCACAGATTTGTATTTCCGCTCACTCCACTCTAACTAACCAGACATAATTACAATTCAAACAGTCTGAATATATCAAATAAACAAGAAGAATATACCAACAGTACAGCTAACTACATAAAATTAAACGGTTCCGGCCGGGAAAAGAACGCATGCGCAGAAAAGAGATTTGCACGAGTGAAGAAAAAGTTAAAGCGCCACCTTCTGGTAAGGAGGATAATCGACTATATAACATAATATTACACCATAACCAGAATAGATCCTTGGCTATTTATTAAAATTTACTAGAAGCCATATTAAAGAAATATGTAAAGTGTTTCTTCAGAGTATTAATTGTTTCAATAGTTAATAAGTAAAATATTTTCATACATTTGTATAGAGTGATAGTTTATTTTACATCATCACACAGAATCATGAGTAAACTCCACTTCTCCACTTCTGCATTTATTTATTTATTTATTTATTTATTCATTTATTTTTTTTTTTTAACAAGCAGATGGGAAGCAGGCAAGACACCGAGGGAAGCTCTGGATCTGGGAACACAGACATGAGTGCAGCTTAGAGCAGAATAAAAATGCAAAACAAATACTAGATAATTTGATTTGAATGAACTGCAGTTCATTCATTGAATTTAAGGAATGAACTGAATATGAATAGCAAAGACTGAGAAATCCTTAAATAAAAAGAAATACAAGCCCAAACTCCCAAAGTTCATAAGATTATCTAAAGAGTTAGGGACTCTCTTTCCCCAAAAGTTACGCCATGAATTCAAACCTTGTTGATGGATTTCTTTAATCATTTATTTTGAATAGATATACCTTAATTATTGCTTTTTCATTAGAAAAAAAGCAAAAAGCAATAGTTCTTTTGAGTGTTATACCTCTGTTCTGACCAGGAACAAAGGTTTAACAGAACTGACGGATCTGTTAGTTCCGGCGCTATGGTAACCTACCACCTACAACTACCACAGCGCCACCTGCAGACCGCTGCTGAAAAATGCAACTAAAAGATGTTTAATTTGCTAATGAGTTTACCATCTTTTTAATACATCTAAAATATAAATATGATTGTATTTTTTAAATTATACATTTGATAAAATTGTAAAAATAGAAAAAAAATAGTCAAAGTGAACATTTAAAAAATGACTGATGTTTGTAAGTACAATTAAACCAGTTCCTCCTCTCATGTTCTCCCATTACGGAATTAAAAAATTAAAACCAGTTAAAAATCATTAGGTGAGTTGTATGATAGAAATTCTACACAAAGTTTAACTTATTGAATAATAATTGGCTTTATATATCATAATTAAATGCTGTTTCAGAGGAAGAAAGAAGTATCTGTCAAACTCACCAAATTAACTTTTCTGCAATTAGGTTTAAGGATTTTTTTATTATTCCACGGGCTGAGATTTATATTCAGCTCTTTCCGGTGTTCCTTTGGTATTGATTTTCCTGCAGTGATATTTCTCACAGTGAAAATCATAAAGTCGGTGTCTGCTTTTGTAGAAATGGCAGCAGTGGTTACTGCTGACCTCCTGATCAATAATTCAGCCTCTCCGGCAGCGCTCATCAATAATAAATGACCGGTTCATTATTTGAGGTGGAATGTTTCAGGACTCTCATTGCGGCCCGTGATTGGTCAGAAGAGCTGTCAGTCCTCTGTGGGGTCTTGTAAGCCCCGCCCACATGTCAGTTTCACAAAGACCGAGTTAAGATGGCGGCGTTACAATGACACAGGAAATGAGTTTAGCTTTCAAAACAAAGCGTATCTCAAACCAACCTCAGAAATCTAAGCGACAATAATAACTGAACAATTAAGCATTTAATCCATGTTTATTATAAATAAGAAAATGGCAATTGAATAATATGACAACTACAAAAAATGTCCAAATATATGTCATGTAAGTCCAACAAAATAAATGATAGTATTACCATTTATTAGCATGATCACTGCTAAGCTCATTAAAACATAAACTACTAACATTTGAAGTCAAGTCAGAAGTTGTTTTTCTGTCTTTTTAAATTGTGGATGCAGCAAACATTTCACAATTTCACTCAATGTTGTTGTTTTATTTCAGATTTTTAAAGTCTAAAATATGTTCTTAATGCCAGAAAAGAAATGATAGAATTAGTATTAGAAAGCTATATTTGTGGGATTTTATAGTTTGACTTAGATTGGATAAAATATATTATTATGTTTAAATGTTAAACTCGTGAACTTAATTCTTGATTTAATATTCACATAGGATTTATGAACATAATGTTCATATATGTCACTTAAAGACCTATTTGCTTTCTTTCTAATATATTCAAATAGATAAATATTCAGATTTACCAGTGGAGTTACACTTTGCACAACCTGCATGGGAATAAAATTAAAACACAAATCATACCATGTAAAAAACTGTTTCTAGGAGCAATATTTAAGTTGGTAAACAATAAGCATGTGAATGAATGTCTGTGAAGATGCTCCACAAAGACAGCAGAGTTCTTTTCCAAACTGTTTTAGTTTGCAAAATATTCATTCTTTCTGTTTATATTTTACTTTTAGTTCTTAAAATATAAAAATGGGTGCATGAAAAACTACTAACAAACATCCAATTTAGTATTTAAAAGTACCAGAAAAGTAATTTGTTCAATAGTTTGATTTATATGTCCAGACATAAATTAGGAAATTAAATGGCGTTCATAACCTGTTGTAGAATAAGTTGCACAAGAGAATAGTATGTACATTGTCTTCAATAAAGCTTTTGATGATGTGGTTCAGGGCTGCGCAGTTTCGCAGGTAATAGCACTGTTGAAGGTCCTGGGTTCAATTCCTTTCTGCATGGAGTTTGCATGTTGTGCATGCCTGGTTTCTCTCCTGGCACTCCGGCTTCCTCCCATAGTCCAAAAACATGACTGTTAGGTAATTGGAGTAATTATTGCTTATCATCACTTTCCTACAATAGTAGCCTAAGTCAATTACTTATTTAAAAAAAAATTTTTTTACAAAAGTGATTTGACAAAGAAAGAAAAAAAAATTACCACCTCATTTTTGCAAAAAGATAAATTAGGAATAGAAAAAAAATCACTTTTCTTGTGGCAAAAAAATGATAGACCATTGTTTTAGAAAGATGATGAATCAATATAAAACTCATTTTTAAACTCATTTTTAAACTGTTCTAAAAGAACTTTGATTAGATTATGTACATACTGCCCTGACTCTGCTCTTTAGTATGCTAACGTTCTTTTTTTTATACTTACTCCTTTATTTTCTTCCTTGACTGGAGGCTGGTTGAAGTGCTCTTATTTTGAAGTCAGTAACCGGATGTAGGGCTGCTCATCTTCTCTTACTTGACGGTGTTAGTGTTTGCGGGTGCTGAACACGGCGGACAGCAGCAGCCGGATAGAAATCTGCAAAGGTAGGCTTTAATATCCTTATTGCTGCTGCACTGACACGACATCACTGTTCAGATTTGAATGTGCCACATGTCGGATTCGCTCTGCGCGGTTTTATTCATGAAAAAATGGTTCCGATGAAAACCACTGGCATTAAAGCGTTTGCCCTGACAGCTGTTCCCATTGTGGAAAAGCAGTGAAGAAGCAAGCAGCAAAATGCCTGATTTGAATCCGTGAATGAATGAATGAATGAATGAATGAATGAATGAATGAATGAATGAATGAATGAATGAATGAATCTTTGCTTGGACTCCGGGCCTGTCCGGTCCCGTCCTGCAAGAAAAAGGCGTTTCAACCCTTAAGATGTTTCTCAAACGGGTCAGGGCCCGAAATTAAATAGGGATGAAGTAACGAATGAGATGAGATGCGTTCAGTTAATGGTGGATTTCTAATGGTTAAAGAAAATTATCCTGAAATCTTTACACTTCAATTTGTTTAAAACATAATCCATGAATCATCAATACAAACTGAGCCATATGGAGTGAGATCCTGTGATGTATGTTAAACATATTAGGTTTATAGTAATTAGATTTATTAATCTGTTTAGTGGTTCGCAGAGAGGTCTAGCAAGACAGTTTGTAGTTAAAATGTCGAATTTTAAATGTGGGTTTTGTGTTTAAAACTTGGCTGAAATATAAAAATTCAAATTGTACAGTAATGCATCTGTTGAGTCAGTCGAGTCTCGCTGCATGTGGTTTAAACTGAATTGATATTTAAAGGAAATATGCACGGACATTAGCTGCTGGATCTGCAGGCAGGACTAAATGTTATCTGCAAAACCGGCATCCATCCATGCATTTTTTCTCAAGCTTTTTCAAATATCAGGCATCTCGGCGAGCTTCAACCGCATAAAAACGCTGGTAAATTTCAGATTGTTATTTCTTTAAATAAGGATTTTATGCCAGACATAAGGCGGGGTTGGCTGACATTTGAATACATCCGAGTCTCTCTCAGCATCAGCAGTTTTATGAACTGGAATCGGACCAAATTCAAGCATTAATGGACCGACTGGCTCAACCTTTGAGCAGGAACAAAAGGAAGCCTCAAAGGCAGAATGTGCAGAGCAAACCTGCACTAAAGCGGTGGGAGGACAAAAATAGGAAAAAGACGTCTCGCTCAAAAGCAGCACAAAGTGTTCCTCAAACAGAGGCGAGGTTTTTATATTTAAACTTCGGTGAATTCACCTGCATTCTGCAACACACACACACACACACACACACACACACACACACACACACACACACACACACAGAACATCCTCCACATCCTGCCTGCTCTCCTCGCTGCCTCTGTTTCCAGAGTAAGAGAAATGAAAAATGAAAGGATGTCTATTTATAGCGCTCTCTCCTCTCATCTGCATCCCCTCGCTTCCTGGAAGAAGGAGGAGGCACGTGATTGGAGGACAAAACGGGAGGAAAATCGCCGTCTCAGGCTGCTGAGGAGCAGGACGGCAGCTGACTAACACAAGCTGTCTGCTTGTATTAATCAGTAATTACTGTTTCACACGTTTACGGAGAGTTTGTGACATGGCCGTGAGGGATGTTTCAGGAGAAACAGCTTCATTTTTCACTTATAAACTTCAGATCTGAGCGTGAACAGATGAATTGCAGCAGTGAGTTTCAGTCAAAGACGCAAACACAAGCAGCTTGATGTGAAGTCAGAGACGTTCACTGCTGACTTCTGCTCAAAACAAAGGCGTCAATCTTCCCGATGGCAGTTTCCCAACCCTTTTTGGACTCTGTGTACAAGAAAAAAAATACTTCTAGTCCAAAATACCCAAAAGTTTCTTTTGTTTCTTAGAGCCTGAACTGGTGGAAAATATTTATAATTCAATCCTTTGTTGTCCTACTGCAGACTAGCAGAGTTGAATTGTAACTAGTTGCATTTACTCATTTGGATTTACTCCAGTAACGTTTTTGAAAACATGTAATTTTAGGAGTATTTTTAGTGCATTGCAGTTTTTTTTTTTACTTGAGTAATTTTATTATGAAGTACTTTTACTCTTACTTGAGTGAAATTTCTGGATTTTCTACCCAGGGAATACAAAACAAACATGTTTTAACCAAATATTCACCAGACACACACCTGCAGTTTTTATTAAAGTTTCATAACTTTTACTTCGAAAGAAACTGATTTGGAAAATATTTCTTTTGCCTGATTTTGTTACTTATATGAATTATTCTCATTTTCACTTAATGCAACTTTTACATATAAAATGATTGATAATTTGATCCATTACTCAGTACTTGAGTAAACTTTTTACTAAATACTTTTTCACTCTTACTTGGTTACTACTTTTTAGCTTTACATTAGCATAAATACGTTAAATTAGTGCTACTCTTATTTGAGTATAGTTTTTTGGGTTTTTTACTCACCTCAAGTCATTAAGTTAATATTTTTACTGGGCTGGAATCAGTTTTTGCCCTTTTACATAAATACTAAATACTAAATGTTAATTTTGCACTAAAACCATCCACAGCCCATCCGAACCAAATTGATACTATACTGAAATATAATTTCTATTGCTTTAAAAAAAAACTGATTAGGCCATTTGTTTTTAGTTAAATTACACTTGGCACATACAAGAGTTATGACTGTCATTCTTTGCAATCAATAGATGTTTTAAACTTGGATACTGTTTGCTTTTCCAACAGAATGATAATTCCAAACATGCATAAAAATTGCTCAAGGTATTATTTTAGAATAATGCTTATATTATTCTAAAATATTTCTAATTTGAAATTTATAAAAGAAAGTATGTTTTATGCTAAAAAGTTGACAGAAAGCCAGGAAAAGAACAGATTTAAATGAATAATTTTTATGACATTTTCTATGATGACTGGAACATATAACATCTTCATTAGACTGTGTTAGAAAATCAGAGTGTCTTTAGTCACATTAAATTAGTTTTGGAGCTTTAGAACTGTGACTCACTATGAACCCAGTTATGTTAGAAAATGTCTAATTTATAATAGGCGGGGAATAAAACTCAATGGAGACGTTAAGAGCAGCAATGCAGAGTTAAACTGCATGAAACTGTATTAGGGCAGATTGCCAGTTTGATTGGATCAAGAGCAAAACAAGCAGCTGACAAAGTAAAGTCATCCGCATCTCGTCTCTCATTGTAGTATTCTCAACTTTGAATCTTGAAGCTGTAGCCTTCAGTTGAAAATTAACTCAACCTTACGAGTTCTGGTTTGTGCATTTGTACAAAATGATCTATAGTACTCTACAGTATATTTGTAGCTGCACAGTGGAGCAGTTTGAAGCACTGTTGCCTTGGGGCAAAAAGGTTCTGGGTTCAAATCCCAGCCTTGTCCCAGTCTTTCTGCATGCATTTTGCATGTTAGGTTAATTGGTTTCTCTTAATTGCCCGTAGTTCATAATTATTATACCTGTGTGTCTCTGTGTTGCCCTGTGTTGGACTGGCAACCTGTTCAGGGCGTACTCCACCTCTCGTCCAATGAACACTGGAGATAGGCACCAGCAAAAAGAAAAGATGTAACAGAACTCTGTGTGTGTGTTAATCCCACCTCTATGTGTGACTCCAAAGTATCAAACTGATTGGGTGGAAACAAATCCAGCGGACCAATCAGAAGGCAGATCATTTTATAAAGCAGTCAGGTGTTTTTTTTCCAAACTGCACAAATCAAATCCTAATACTAAAAGTGGCAGTATTATGTTGGCTTTTTTTAAGGTTACATCATGTTATGTTATTTCCTTATTGTAAACCCACCTATAGTGTTGCTTTGATTCTTTCATGCATGTTTCAGAAATCCTTTAATCTCTATGGCAACCATTCAGCTGTGCAAAACACCTAGTTGGACCTAACTCTGCTTTCAAGGCGCAGCTCCTCCTCTATGACTTCCCCTCTCTGCTCCTTCAGACTAGCCAGCAGCAATTAGCAAAGACTTGGTGGAACTGAGCTCACTTTACAAGCTACTTCTCAGTGGAAAACTGGTAAAAACATTCCTAACAGAGGAGCAAAGATGTAAAGACCTCCTGAATCAGAGTTTCAGAAAGAGCAGGAGTTTTTAAAGAGACAGAGCCCCAATTTTAAGGCACTAAATGATGAAATAACATTTCTTTTAAGTCATATTTGATATATACTGCATTCCTATAACAACTGAAGGTAACACAGTTATTTGATTGTGCTATAAAATGGCATTGGCACTGGAACATACACAATACTGCCCCTTTTGCTCTCTCAGGTCTGCTGGAGTCCTGAAGCCGTAAACTGACTCTGTTACTCTCTTCAGACTGATAGATAACTGACCTGGTTTCTTATCTGTTCTCGAGTCTCAGCTGATCTGAGCATGTGCTGCTTTTTGAAGTCTTCTTTCTCCTTTTAGTAGATTTCTTGAATCTGTAGATTAAGCAGCAATCAAACTTGGGTGGGTCTAATTACTGTCACTATTAGTTCATAATCAGATTTAGATCATTTATGCCACTTAACTGTGACTTAACAAAAAAGAAGAAGAAATTGTAAGTAGGAAATGACATCTTAGTGAGTCCTCTTTCTTAAAAGTAGAAGGTGTTTGGATGATCCTGGATCAGCTGTGGATTATCAATGTGTCTGCGTTAAGCTGGCTGATTCTGATGGAGTCAGCTGCAGCGCCGCTCAGACCCGGATCAATCCAGCTCCTGCAGGACGTCAATCTCCTTTAGGTGACAGGTTTAGAGGGGAGCTGGATGATGTCAACATCCTGCACTGAAACAACAATCTTAATCATGATTGGATAAAAAAAATGAAAGGGACTCTCTTTGCCCAGAGGATGGAATAAAGAAAATCAGACAGGAATGAAGAAGGGTTATGAAAACCTGTTATGGTTTAAATAGGGATGCACCGATCCACTCTTTTCACTTCTGGTGCAGAAAATTAGTGCTGATTTGACTTAAACAGTTTGTCTTTTTAAACACAGACATAACTGTACTGAATTACACATTTATTTGGTAACTCTGTACACTTAAATACACCAATACCGTCACAAGCTTGGTCATGTAGAAACATCAAAACCTTAATTTGTTCAGTCAGCTCAATTAGGAGCATAACAGCCAATCAAAATAAGTAATAAAGAAACTCAAACTGACAAAGACATGTAGAAATAAACTTTAACTGTGGTTTCAAATGGTTCAGAAAGTGCAATTAGGAAATCTAAATATAATGTAAAATGAATAATAAAGTATGATGTCACTCAGAGCACAAAACATAGAATTAGACTGGATAGATCTGCTTTTAAGAATCAGGAACATTGTCACTAATACCTGATCTAGAATTTTTCTCAATATCAGAACCGATACAGATGTTAATATCGGTGCGCCTGTAGTTTGTCGATAGTGTAAAACAGAAATTGCTGTTTTATTTAAACAAGTTACATAATAATGTAATCATTTAAAGATGGAAAATTCAATGCATATAGAAGCAGAGCTTTTTAAATATTTTTCATAATTTGATAGCAAACTGATTACCTGCATTGCTCTGCATATTAAGTTAAAAGCTCAGGTTGTTTCAGTGTTTGTGCCTCTTCTTTCTCTCCTAACATCAATGATAAGAGATCCAGCAGCGACTGTCAGTGTCTGTTTCACCGTTTGAGTTTTAACTCTCACGTCACAATTTTCCTGGCATTCAGACTCGATCCTGTGTCTTGTTTTTACTCATCAGGCCTTCAGACTTTAATCTCAATCTGATGGGGGATTTACTGCAGATTGTTTAGCTCTCTAATAAGGTAAACTAAAAGCATTAATTAACATTTCTCCATCATTTTCAGCAAAATCCTTTACGCAGACTCTGATCTTACTCTAATTGAATAAATAATTTAGTGTTACACTCTTCGTATGATTTTTTGAAAGATTATAACACCTCATATAAAAGCAAGGTTATGATTCAACTCATCAAAATTAAATAGTTCAGTGCAATAATAATTACAGAAAGAAAAGAGAAATATGCTACACACAGATGAGCTCTTGCTATTGGCATTGCCACACTTTAAAGATGCTATTACATTATAATTTTTGCAGTACAATAGTGCTTTGTGGTCGCAAACTGACATGTAAATAAAGTCTTAAGACTTTGTTCATGTAAAGTTTTTTTAAATTAGCAATAATATAAATACTCCAAACATTAACTAAGTAACAGGAATTAAAAAATCTCACCTGTGTTGGTCAAAAACCAAATGAAAGCTGCAGAATCCTGCAGCCTGAACCATATTTGCATGGTGAGAATTTGTTAATTACTTTGAGATTAGTGAGCGAAGCCTCTGACTGTAAGCTTCTGTATCAAATTTTAGTTTAGCGGAGGTTAAAGCAGCTCTCTTCTTTGCAGCTTATCTCAGGGAGGCAGAGAAAGGGCTGCAGTAATCTCTCCGCACAGCTCATGCTGAACAGCCACTTCTGAAAGGCCGCAAGAGTGTGAGATGGTGTTTCATGACATCCAGACTTGCAGAAGTGACCAATTATTTTTAACCCCCTGTAATCTCTGCTTAGCTTTGATTTTCAAGCCAGTACCTCAGGTTTGTAGCGTTGCTGCAAGATCAACAGAAAAGTTGCTGGTTTGGGCTCCAGTTACATTTCAAACTTTCTAAGAAAGGCTGAATGTCTTGGAGTATGTCACATTTTTAGGAAAAGAAGTCGAAACATTCCTGATAATAATATGGACAATAAATCAATAACTATCTATATCACATTACAGACACATGATCGATATCAATGATAATATGTCTGATATGTTATTCAACATGCAAAATATAGACTATGACCCTTTGCATGTGACGTCACGCTATCCAGAACTCCGCCCACTTCGTCATGGACGGAGGTCAATGACGGAGGTGTGTTATGTTCACAGACAAATTAGCTGGACGCTAACAAGTAGAAGCCATTAATAAACTGACAAAAACAACTTTGGAAAACAATTTCAGTCGCTTTGTTTAATACTCCTTCCCTCACGTCTCGGCGCCTTGTGGAATCTACTGACTCACTCACTCTTTTGTCACTAAGCAACTCACTCGCTCTTTGGTTACTAAGCAACTCACTCACTCTTTGGTTACTAAGCAACTCACTCACTCTTTGGTTACTAAGCAACTCACTCACTCTTTGGTTACCTAGCAACAACCTTTGCAGCAGTTTAAGTTTTCACCAATGTGCCGCTTAACGGCTTAAAAATAAAAAGCAATAGTGGAGTGAAAACTGTGGCTAAAACAGGAATGGTCACGCCACCTGTTTGGAAATATTTTAGATATTTAAAACAAACAAAAAAAAACCTTATCAGTAATTATTGATATTGACTGATATGTCACTGAGTCAGCTCAAAAAGAATGTCAATAAAGGAGGTTAGAGGCAGAATATCTGCAGAGAGAAGAAAGGCGACAGTAAAATGAGTACATGGGTTTCTAATAAAGGTTGCCTAAGCAGAAACTAAACACCAAGCCCTGCCTTTGATCAAATGTGACGCTAAATTTGTTCCCCGGAAACGCTGCTGCCTCATTATAGATTAGTATTACTGCTGTTCATGCAGTCGGATGGAAGAGGTCGCCGTGGGAGAAAATGCTAATTTCATGTTTTTTTTATTTATTTCAAACATGTAAAAATAAAAGAAAAAATGTCATACAGAGAAAAATAAAAATAGTTGAAACCAGAAGTTGATATACACAATATAAAAGGACATAAAAAGAGTAATAAAAATATGCGTTAATAAATTATTTGTCATTATTCTGGAATTTAGCAAATAGAAAGTAGGTCTTTAACCTTCAGCGCTTTTGTTTACATGCTCACATCCTACCAACCGCAGATGAGACTTTTTTTCTTTTATGTGGAGTTTGATGAGACCTGTGGTGTGATCTGTCTCACACTGGAGGCAAAATGTCTGCTGTGAGAGGTCATACTAATTGACCTAAAACAGGAAAAGTTTATTCTGACTTCACATCAGACTCTTCGAAAACAAAAGTGTCTTTAATAAACAAAAAAATATGCAAATAAACAAATAAGTTTGTTTTGTAAATGTGAAAATAAATATGTTATTACCTTAAATGCGTTGCTTTAGTGGACGTTTGATTAATTGTATCAAACGATGTATCGGCAACTAAACTTTTTGGATTATCTAATTAATACCTGGATAGCAAAATGTGAATAATAGGAGATTTAGTTGCAGAATTTGAAGCAGTTGAAGCTAAAATTATACTGCGTGAGGAGTTCTGGGTAGAACATGTTTACAAACTAGATTTTTTTAGACCTTAAATGGAAAACGTATACATATTTTGTACAGTTTGGGCTTAATTACTGCTTTGAGTGTGTTGTTCTGTCATCTAATGGCCTAGTTTTAGTCCGTTTACTCCAGTCAACAATTAATCGATTACTAAATTAGCTGGTAATTGTCTCAGTAATCGATTAATCATGACTAATCTGATTAATCGTTTCAGCCCTACACCTCAGTGCAGTTCAGGTTGCAGCAGGTGGTTGTTTCTCACCTTTATTCAGCCTCAGTGTGTTGGGGAAGGGTCGTGTTAAATTTTTAACAAGCATTTCTCTGTTCCTCGGTGTAAGCTGATAGGCTGTGACTGTGAGATGGGAGCTGTTGTTTTGTTTGTGCGTTATTGGCTGTGAGTTCTAGTGTTCCTCTGCAGCCGAGCTGAGATAACAGACTAAACATAGAGAAGGGTGCAGGGACTGTCAGAGTCCTGTAGTTCTCTCAGGATTTAACTAGGTCTTTAACCTTCAGCGCTTTTGTTTACATGCTCACATCCTACCAACAGCAGATGAGACTTTTATTCATTTATGCGGAGTTTGATGAGACCTGTGGTGGGATCTATCTCACGCTGGAGGCAAAATGTCTGCTGTGACCTATAATGAATTTTTGTTAAAGCTTTTTAGCTGCCATATTTTACTCAATGGCAAATATTTTCTAAAAGAAAAAAACCCCATAAATTTCTGAGTTTGATTAAGTAGAAAATTTGAAATTTGGAGATTAATTTCTGAATTTTTCTAGAAAATTACTTGGAAATCAAGTGAAAAATTTTGGACTTTTGAAACTGTTTTTCTAGAAATTTTCTGAGATTAATCTAAACATATCTGAGTTTTAGACGTGTAGGCCGTTGAGGATCTACAAAGGTCCTGATAGGTCATTGTAGATAGGAATAGGAATAGAATAAGTATGTTAGGAACCAACTCAGAAGAATCAGATTTAAAGCAAACCAGAAACCTAAAAACATACTAAATATTGGTTGCAACTCCCTCCAGAAAGAAAACAAAGCCAAGCTAACATGACACAGTATTTAAAGCAGACATGCTGGATTGGGTTACTATTTGAGGGACCTACTAGTTACCGCCGTCACAAAGGTGGCTATCAGGGGTGTCATTGTTAGCGTAGCTGTCAGGCTACAGCTTTACCAAACTGTAACTTTAGCTGCAAGCATGAAACTTCCTCCAAATAGTTTCTGGAAGACCTGAATTCACATAAACTGAAAACAACCCACAAATTGGCCATGTCTCTGTCCACAGTTGGTCAAAATAATTATCCAATAGCTACAAAAACACTAATTTCAGCTTCTGTGTAAATCTCCAAGCACGCTGTCTGAGCAATGGATGATCCTGCATTGTTTCCCAGACACTTTGACTGATTCTCTCCACATGGTTTTACCAAAGATAAATCTCAGATTGGTGTTTTTTTCCCCTCCTGACTCTGCAAAGTACTGCTTTGATTAATATCCAAGCAGAAAATGTGCAACCGCTAATGCCAAATATTTAATCACTGCCACTTCTTGTGCTGAGTCAAACGGATGCTGCAGGAATCTCACATCTCATCCGAACTCAGAAACTTGGAAAAACGGGGAACAAACTTTACATTTTTTTGAGCCAAATCAATCACACCAACATAAAACCATTATTTCAAAGAATCAGTCATCTGTCCTTCCATCTGGTAATCAACTGTAACAGCTCTTTCCTACAAGGACTTTGGTATTTACTCCTGGTGAAAACCTTGGGATGACATTACAAATATTCACATTTTGTTCGGATCGTAGCAGATCTTCAAATGAAAAAAGTAAGAGATAAAGCAAATAGAGAGGGAGATTATTAGGGCTGAAACAATTAATCAGATTAATTAAGATGATTTGATTAAGGAAATAATCAAAGCGTCAACTAATTTAGTAATCAAATAACTGTTAGCTGGAGTAAGCTGACTCAAAAAAGGCCAATTGCTTAAAGAACAACATATTCAGCAGTAATTAAGTCAAAACTGTACAAAAATACACTTTGTATTTAAGTAATAAAAATCAAAAACTTTGCATTAATCGATTAATAGAATAAATAATCATCAGATTATTCTCGCTGGAAGGGCTTAGCTCTTCAGATATTGATGCTATAAGTATTTCTCTTGCTGTAGATTCATACAAATAAATGTGTTAACATAAAAAATAACATACCATTCTGTTATAAAATAATCAATAGAATAATCAGTAACTCAAATAATTGTTAATTGCAGCTCTAGAGATTATTGAAAACGGGAATAAAATTAAAACTGATTATAATTCCAAGTTAGAAGATTTGAGGGTGTGTTAAAATGACAATCTGTACTGTTTTTTAAATAAACCCTAAATTACGTGCATCTTTGTGGTAAATTAAGCAAGGGAGTTTCAGACTACCACTTTTCTAACTTCTGGTTGAAGAAAGCTGTGCTACAGTGATAACAGGAGCTTCACATCCACAAAAAGGGCTCATTAAATCTGTTATTAAAAAAAGATTAAAGGTGCTTAAAGGAGAATTGATTTGTTTTTTTTATTCCCAAAATGTTACTGCCCTTTCTTTTATAGATATTACACCATAGATCAGGGGTGTCAAACCTCAGTCCTCAAGGGCCGTTGTCCTGCAGTTTTTAGATGTGCCACAGGTACAAAACACTGGAATGAAATGGCTTAATTCCCTCCTCCTTGTGTAGACCAGTTCTCCAGAGCCTTAATGACCTAATTATTCTATTCAGTTGTGGTGCAGCAGAGGCACATCTAAAGGTTGCTGGACAGCGGCCCTCCAGGACTGGAGTTTGACACCTGCACCATAGATCAATGCAACATCCTCCATCAAAACTTTTTTTCTTTCTTCATCTCCTCCAGATGGCCTCGGCAACAGCGACCTACGGGCAGAAAGAGTCTTCGGACCAGAACTTTGACTACATGTTCAAGATCCTCATCATTGGCAACAGCAGCGTGGGAAAAACCTCCTTCCTGTTCCGCTACGCCGACGACTCGTTCACGCCGGCGTTCGTCAGCACAGTGGGGATTGACTTCAAGGTGAAGACAATCTACAGGAACGACAAGAGGATCAAACTACAGATCTGGGTAAGAATGAGGCAAAATGGTTTTTATCAAAGCAACAAACCAGTTAAAAGTAATTTATATTCTGACCTAATATTTGATTAGAGCACAGAGTTTAGTCACATTCCTCCTGATAAATACTGGTCATGTTTGTGGGCTGCTTTACTCACACTCTTTTTCAGCTCTGCTTAAAAAAATGATTGTTTATTTTTTATTTTTTAGCTGAGCTTTACACTTTGTTACTCTTCCTGGGATCCATCATTAAAACATACATACAGTAGAAATCATTCAAATACATGACGGATGACAAATTGAACATACGTAGCAATAAAAAAATTTATACAGTTAATAGAAAATGTTGATAAATACAAACAAAATAGGTTTTTAGGATTAAAAAGCTTCTTAGTTTCCTTTTTTCTGACTTCAGTTCATCTTTAATTAGACTTAGTCGTATAGGATTCCACTCTTTTATTGCTTTGTTAGTTAAAATGTATTTGAGATAATTTGTTTTTGCCTGAGGATTTTGAAAGCGTCCTGATATCAGAGTTTTGTGACGGCGGCTCCAAAATATTTGCTTTGTTTTCTTTTGGCTACATCCGACAGTAAACTTAAGGCTTCTGGGATACATTCTAGACTGAAATTCAAGGCTGATGTTTTCAGTGTTTCCACGTAGGTATCTGATGATGTTTTGTTTTGGGGGTTTTTCTGCTTAAATGAAAATACGAGCCAAATAGAAGTCTGAATTATTATTGCTTCTTCTATTCTCATATATTTTGATGTCATTCTCACCACTTAGAAAATAATATTTCACGTGAAATTTCAGAGAGCGTAACCTGCAGTGAGGCAATACAGTTATGCAAACCAACGTTGCCTCTTCTGCAGCGTTTTCACTCAGATTGGATATGGAAAAAATAATAAACCAACCCAGAAATAATAAGAGGCTGCGGCCAGCTGAGATGACATATCCGCAGGAGCAAACAGAACGATGTTTTCTTCTGCATCCGACCTGTGTTTGTTATTAGAGCTCAAGTGTAAACACAGTGGACGCATTTAAGAGCAGCTTGCAGAGGAAACAGGTTCACTGAGGTTAGCAAAGACACACTAAACTGGAGAAAACGAGGACCGCTTCATTTCCCCCTAAATACTACACATCCCTCTCCGTCACATCACAAAAAGCAGACACACCGCCACTCCATCTGTCAGCAGGTTTGACAGGAAATATATAAAAAATAAACCCAAATATGCTTTTTATAATTTTGTTGCTATGCAGTTTCTGCAGATTATGCAAATCTGATCAGTCATGTTGCTTTACCTTCATGTTCTTGGTGTCTGCAGTCTGTTTCCATTTACTACGGTGATGTTTATAAGACATCATGGCGTGAAAATCAAAATGTTGGACCAGAGATTTTGAATAAATCTGTTTATTTGACTCTGATAACTTGAAATTTGTCATCCTTAACCTTTAGTAAATGGACAGATGACATTTTTCCTACATAAAACACATAAAATATCCACATTTAAGAGGATTATATTATTTTTATTCCAATTCTGTACTCATATTTTTTTTAATTAGCCAATCTTCACAAGCTACATTTTTTTTAAAGATTTATATAAAGACAATAATTTAAGAAAGGATGTGGGCACTAATAGATTAAATCAAATCAGTTTTTTACTTAAATAAACATTAAAATAGAGAGTAAGTTTTTTTTTCTATGTAGAAACACTAGATAATGTATTGTACATGATAGTAATGCAGTATTTTCACTTTTCAGTGTGCCTCCTGCTCTTCTGGAATGTTCTGCTTATAATATGAGTTTATATAACACCACTCCATGCTACCTACACTGACCATTAGGTATAGCGCTAAAGCTCTTATCCTCAGCAGCCTACAGCGCCGTGAGTGGATCTAAATGGCAGCAGGACAAAAAGTCCAGCTTTGTATATTTACACCATGAAGGTCAAACACCGTCATAAAAACACAGTGTTAGTTTAAATGTTTATATTCTGCTCTAGACTCACTTTTATCTAAACGTCTGATAAGGTTCTTTGTTAATCTAACATGTTATAAACCTCCATAGTGCTCTGATAGAGGAGTGGTTCCTTCCTATTTTTGTTTTCAGGACACGGCGGGTCAGGAGCGTTACCGCACCATCACCACGGCGTACTACCGAGGAGCCATGGGCTTCATCCTCATGTATGACATCACCAACGAGGAGTCCTTCAACGCCGTCCAGGACTGGTACGTTTCTGGCTCAAGGAGAGAGTTCTTCTTTTCAAATATATTTTATTTTTATATTTGTATCATGTTCGAATAAAGTCAGGAAATAGAATAAGAGTCGTGGCTGTAAAAAGAACAAGGAGCAGATGATGTCCAGGAATCAGACGCTTGTTTTAACCTTTAAGTCTAAGAAAATATTAAGAATAACATAATACAACTTTTTTTAATTAATTTGAATTTATGATGAGAACGATAAATCAAAATTCTTATCATGACAAGAAATTTATCTCTATAAATTATAAAATTATAAACAGTGCGATAAATTTCCACTCATACCTGGAAAACGAGCCGTTTCAAAAACTTCCTGATTATTAAAGCCACATTTGACAGGCATTGCACCGTTACCTAGCAACCCCGGCCAAGCCCAGCCCCGTTACCTAGCAACCCAAGTGGAGTTCTGGAACATTTATTCAGCTGTTTTTACCAATTTATTCTCTTTACAATGAAAAGAAAAGGTGTTTTGTTGTTAAATTACCATCTAGAAAAGATGCGCATCTGTTTGCAGCCATTTTTTTGTGTAAATGTAAACATTGAGTTGGGGGGCGTGGCCGGCAGGAGCTTATTTAGATTTAAAGTGACAGCTCAAAAAAGGCAGAACAGAGCAAACTAAAATTGCACTATGTAAAAAAATGTAATGAACATGTTTGCTTAACCCACAGACTTATTCTAATCTGTTCAAGGAAACTTAATAGGTCATCTTTAAGTTGACCGTGTTTCTTTAAGGGATAAAAGATTTAACTGAGTTAGAGCTGGAGTTTGGACTGAGCAAAACCACATTTTAGAAAAGAACAAATGTGTTTTATTGTACAACAAAAACCTTTGAATCCATCATCTGTGATGACGTTTTTGTTTCTTGGCTCTTTAATTGTTGCCCTGTTGTGCTTACGGCCATCAGAAGAATCATTTGCAGACTTTGAGTTTCCGCTGTGAGCTGGCTGTGTTTTCGCAGGTCGACTCAGATTAAGACGTACTCGTGGGACAACGCCCAGGTGCTGCTGGTAGGAAACAAATGTGACATGGAGGATGAGAGGGTGGTGAACGCAGAGAGAGGCCGGCAGCTCTCAGAACATCTCGGTGAGTTTCACCCCCATCGCTTTAATTATGATGCGAGAAACTACCAACTAAAGATTATTTCTGTAATAGAGCATTTTACCAATTATTCTGACAATTAATCGATTAATCAGATAAAGAAAATTGTTGCATTGTGCAGATTTTTCAATGAACCATTTAAGCTTATTTTATACAATTTTAGGAATACATTTAAAAAAAAATCAATTTTTTAAGGTTTTTAAATAAGAAAAACAATTTTATTGACTTTAATGCAACAATACAACATTTCTTTTAGTGTATCTTGATCATTTGTAGCAAAGGATACATCTACAGCTAAAAAATACTTCTATGTGAAAAGCCTATTTTTTAGATTAACTATTAATAATTGGGCAGCAAAAGGTGTTTAATAAGAGATTTTTTTTCCACAATATTTGAACCAGGTGAAGCTAAAACTTCCTCTTGAGTTCTGAGTAGAAGATATTTCAACAAAGAAGGTTTTTCATTTTAAATGCAAAATATATATATTATTTGAATATTTTTGGCTTAAGTACTACTCTTAATATGTTGTTTGTTCAGCAAATTACCTGTTGTTTGACTGAATACTCCAGTTAGCGATTAATCGATCACTAAATTAGTTGATTATTATTTCTTTAATTGATGAATCACGATAAATCAAAGTTTCACAGCTTCTATCTTACAAAGCAGCTATTCCCCAGAACTCCTCTATTCAGCTCCTTCAGACTAGCCAGCAGAAATTAGTAAACATTTGTGGGTCCTGGACATCTCAGTGCAACGCTGGTTAAAGGGTTAATGGAGGAGTGATGTTGTGATGACTTCCTGAAGGCAAGGTTTCTGGAAAAGTAGGAGTTTTTAAAGAGACAGTAGCCCAATTTCAAGGCGTTAAAATACCAAGCCAAATTTCTTTTAAATCATATTTGATACAAAGCTTTTTTATAACAGCTGATTATAAACCTTATTGTGCTATAAAATGTCACCATGTGCCTAGAAAACACATAATCCTGCATCTTCAGTGAGAATCTGTGGTTTCTCCTCCAGGTTTTGAGTTCTTCGAGGCCAGCGCTAAGGACAACATCAACGTGAAGCAGACCTTTGAACGCCTTGTCGATATCATCTGTGAAAAGATGTCTGAGAGTCTGGATGCCGGCGATCCCGCCGTTACAGGGGCCAAGCAGGGGCCCCAGCTGACAGAGCAGTCTGCCCCTCCCCACCAGGACTGTGCATGTTAAAGCTGACTCAGCAATTCTTCCTGCTGTCATTTTCCCCTCCGCTCCTTTAGCCGGACCCCAGCTCCTCAGATCCTTACTTCAGCATCCTGTTCGCTCCTCTTCCTGCTGCTTTTCGTTGGCTGATGATCACAAGAGAAGGGCTGGAAAGAGTCCGGGACGCTACAGCAGGTGGTGTCCCCACATTTTACCGAACATGTTTCCGTTGAGTTCCTCCACATTCGGGAGACGTTAAGGTGTTTTTAATCAGCGCAGGTGTTGATCTGATGCCAAAGCAAGCCCAGTAAAACCAGAGCGTCTCAGACTCTTTGCAGCCCAGGCTCTTGCCGGTTTCCCCTGATCCTCAGTTTGGTTTTAAAAGAAGGATTTGACGGCGATCATCCTCAGAGTGCCATTTAAATCCTTCCAGAGTTTACAGTTTCATGTCTCGAAGTAAGAGATGAAAGCCTTGGATTTGGTGACCAAGACTGTGGAGTTTCACAGGTGTTTTCAATTCATCTGAGGAATAATCAAAACCCACGTGTTGCATTTCTACGACGGAGTATTAGGGTCACCCTAAGAAAACAAAAAATATAGAATTACAAGAATAAACCCATGAAATTGTGAGGATAAAGTCGAAATAATACATAATATTATGACTTTATTCTCATATTAGTTTATTTCTCTAATTTTATGAATTTATTTGTATTATTTTGACTTTATTCTTGTATGACTTTACTCTCAAAATTTGATTTTATTCTCGTATTATTTCAACTTTATTCTCATAATTTTATTTTTTCATTCTTTTCTTATTATTGCCCTACTACTCCGCCATACATTTCAGATCCAACATATACAATTAATTTTGTATTGTTACCTACTTACACTTGAAAACTGCAGGAATTAAACCAACATGACCATTTCCTCAGCTCTTCTGAGCATCTTTCATCACCGTTTTTTACTCTTGATTCCTTCTGCAAATTTTTATTTTATATTTTCCAGCCTTGTTCTTTTCATAACCTAAACCAGAGAGAGTAAAGAAGACAAACAAGCTACTGAAAGGTGAAAAAAGAGAAAAGAAGTATATAAATGGATAGAATTTTTTATTTAATTATATTTATTTCAGATGTACATATAAATGTTGTGCAATATATACATATACATATAATATCTACAGGTATGCACTTCTGGAAAAAGATTTTAAAAAAGTGTACCGCGAATAAAAAAAGGTGTTTTGTTGTAGGATTTGTTTCCCCGCTTGTGGCTCCTTTCAGGAACGATTCAGTTTCATTCAGTCTAAGAAAAATCAGGATGGTAAACTGCATACAGTTTTACAAAAACCTGATTAAAATTCAGATTATACAGTTGCCCTAAGCAACAAGATGTCAAATGCCATTGGCAGCACTTTATTGTTGTTGATGGTCGACTTTCAGGATAAATGCAACTCTGATCCTGAACCAAGACTTTTGTGTTTTTGAGCTGGAAATGGACCCTAAATAAAGTAACTCTAAGCTCAAAGTCGGCTGATTTGTCAGTAAAATTGTAAGAATTTGTCGTTATCTTTAGTAATTATGTGTAAAAATACCTACCTGTAAATCAGTTTAATGCTCTCAGACGCATTTGGAGTTGATTTTAAAGATGAAAATAATGTTATTCTGCTTTTATCTCATTGCTGACTGGCTGTCTTCAGCGAGGAACCAGAAGATTTCTGCTGACTGAGTTTGTTGTTGTCACAGGGTATATATTTGTGAAATTTAATTTTTAGATATTAATTCTTGACAGGTGGGACATGACAGCATGCAGGTTCTGCTAGAAAAATGCTGAAGTTACAACTTTGCATTTTCTCTCCAGAGAGATCAAACATTTAAAAAATGACAGTTAAATTTGTTTAATTTTTTCTTTTCTGATGTTTAAGTTTTTAGATTGCAACTAAAAGCTTGACTTCAGTATGATATGCAATGCTCTCTACAATCATTGGCACTCCTGGTGAAAAAACAAAACAAGCATTGCAATGAAATATTTTGTTCAGGGTTTTGGATCAGTTTTTGTTACACTACATATAGTCAAATTCAACCCAGGAGCTATTTTTCTTGTAGTAATTTCCTGTTTTGCAGCATAAAGATAAACACACATATGGCTTACCTTCACTGCAAAAACACAAAATCTTATTAAGTATTTTTTTTTTGTCTAGTTTAGTTGTCTGATTTAGAACTAAAAAATAACTTGCAAATACATTGTCAGCAAGATATAGGAGGTTATTTTAAGTAAATATTTCCCTCATATTAATTTTTAAACAGTGCTACTTCCAGAGGGAGATTATTTTATTTATAATCAGGAAAATGTCTTGCTATAAATGAAATAATCTGCCAGTGGAACTAGTTCTATTTTACCAATATTAAGCATTTTTATGATGTAAATCAAGCTCCTGTATCTTGCTGAAAAGTTACTCGTAAATTAGTTTTGTTTTATTTCAAGTGTACTAAGATATTTGCATTAGAATAGGCAAAAAAATACTTAGTAAGATTTTGAGTTTTTGCGGTGTTTGTGCTTACATATTGTTGCATTCACTGATTAGCAAATATGTTATGATTCTGTGAAGATTGATCAAATGCAAAAATGATTTATTTTTCAATCACAAAATCGTGGACTATTTACTAAATATTCTTGATGCTGATCAAACTAAACCAGAAAATTGCAAAAACGCTCCAATTGGTTATGTTTTCATCAAGTAATTGTGAAAAAATATGTTGCGGCAAAAAGCCTTTTACACATTTTAATGCCAACATTTGTGAAGGAGGTTGAACCTCAGTAGTCTGTGCAGGTATCAAACCCTTTTTCTCCTTACAAACTTTCATCCTGAACTGAATCAATTCAAGCATTTAATGAGTTTTCAAGCAGCTTGGCTTGATCATCTGCAGTAACTCAAATGGTCCTTTTCCACAGTAACAAACAGCATTTCTGCTGAAACTTTGTCAGAGTTTGCTTTGCAGAGCAGCTCGACTTGTCTGTTGCAGGCTGCCGTGTAAATGTTGGTTTATTTTTGTTTGAGAAGATCTCAGTTCCTGCTGGTTGAACGTTGGGAAGCATTTAAGAGCTGGAAGAAGGGCAGCCGGCTTGAGCTGTCCGAAAAAATAAATAAATCACCTGTTCGAAAAGTCAACACAGCCGCGCTTTTATGGGGACGCCCTTCCTCAGAACATATTTACTCTTGTTTTACTGCATTTTCCAAAGCTGAAACTGGTTTCTCCTCATTTAATGGAGCACTGTAGATGTGGCTTGCTGTTTTTGCTCCTCAAAGCTGGACGAAGATTGATAGACGTGTTAAATGAGGAAAAAAAATAAAAGATGACCAAGACTGCAAAAAAAAAAAAAACTATGAAAAATCTGTAATATTAAAATGAGCTTAGTGTTTTTATTTTACTTTAAGTGCATCTAAAATGAGAATGAATCCCCAGCTAGAGTTCAGTGATTTTTCTCCCTGTGAATATTTTACTTCTTACTGGTTGTGACTGTTTTGAGTAAAATCCAAACTGATAAACTGTTCTCCTTTCTAATACGTCTTCCTCTCCGTCTAAGCCTGTAAATACTCTACCTTCCAGTCATACGTGTGGATTGTGTTGTCTCGACTCAGGCTTGCATCCAAACAACAACAAAAGAGAAAGACCTGAAAACCCCTAAAAGAGCCATGTTGCACTGTATCTGCATACATTTCTAGGCCTACTTGTGAATGAATGTGTCACTCAGCTATGAAGCAATACACTCTGCAGCAGAAAAACACAAAGCGCCATCCAGCTTGGTAGAGGTTGCCGACTGTAGATCTTCTACTAGCACGCAGGAACGTGTTTGTTTTTCTTTTTGGTCTTGTATCACTGCCTCTTCAGATCCTTTCAGTTTGGGCCATTAAAGTGAGAGAATATGCTGTGGATGTTTTTATCTGTACTTTGTGGTAAAACAATAAAAGGAAATGACTAAAAAAAGCACTTACTTTTTGATTGTATAATTAAACTTTGAATAGATTTAAACTGGAACAGTGAAAGAAACAGATTAGTAAACATTTTCTGATTATTTACTTTGATTTCACACATTTAAAGAATAAATCATATGCAGAATTCAGTCTGAAAATGTTGGTGATTTGAAACAGTTATTTTGACTCACAATGCTATTCACATTCCCTAAAGTTTTTGGTGACTTTCAATCTAAATACTAAGTAAGTAAGTTGATGGTTAACATCAGTCCACCAGCTTCTGCTCCTGTACATTAAATAAAATACAATTAATAACCTTTAACTACAGAGCAATAGCTCCCAATGAGCAGATAGCAAATGTTAGCAGCAGTTAGCAGACGTAAAATTAAACACAGCTCAAATGCACAACATTCATATTGACAACAGTTAAAAATATATTCAAAACATAAAATTACTCATGAGTAGGGTGACCAGATTTGGGTTTGTGAAAAGTAAGACACCCCCCGGACATTTTTTTAGGTCTGAAGAGTAGGACATGTCCGGGAAAAAGAGGACGTCTGGTCACACTCATGAGACATTGTACATGAATATATTTGACTAAAGAAAACGCCACAGTTAAAAACAGTAACGAAAAAAGGGGAGGAGCTGTTCAGTGATGGCATAGTTACTTTGAAAAAGTAACTCATCAGATTACTCCTTGAAAAAGTAACTTAGTTAGATTACTGACTACTTGATTTGGAAAGTAACTAAGTTACATTAAAAGTAACTTTTTTAGTTACTTTCAGCAGCTGCTAACAACAATGTGTTAGCATTTAGTGAACTGGAAATAAGACAAAACTAACTTATAAGTAACTTTTCAGCAAGGTAAATTAGGATTGTTTTTTTTTTTCTTTTAATAATCTTTGGCAGTTATTTTCTGATTTCCATCAGAATTATTTTCCTTTTCTCTAATATTGTAACAGGATTTACATTTAACATAAACACCTGCATCAAAAGGGAACATTTTTAAACATTAAATCCTTAATGTTCTTTTCCTTTGCCAATTGAACTCAGTCTCACATTTGAAAATTTCACAAAGTTTTTGTTCTATATTTTACCTTTATTTAACCAGGAATGTCCCATTGATATTAAAAACCTCTTTTTCAAGTGCTATCCATTCACACTTAGTCCTAAATCTAAAATAAGCTCTATATAAAGCAAATCAACCATCTTTAGTCAATGAAATATCAATTTAACAGATGAGAAAAGTTTCTGTAAAAGGTGAAGATTTTTTTTTTCATCCCTAATTCAAATATAACAAAACAGTGTTTGATTTAAAAAAGTATTTATTTAGGATTTGGATTACGTCTTTGATCAAATTAATCCCTACATGCTGTTTTGCGTCATAACATTACGATAAATTAGTCTAATTAAATCTTTTTAATCTTGTAGTTTTAATATTTGGCCACCAGGGGGAGTAAAACGTCCATCTGAAAATAAAGTGTGAATTTTCTAGAAATATTACAAAATGTAGATTTCACTAATTAGGGATTCATTAAAGGAGCAGCCATTATCTGACCAATTATCAGGAGTAATGAGTGTCCTAATATTAGGATTTTACAAATGAAGGTGTAGTCAGTTTCTGCTCTAAAAATAATAAATTTAATAGGAGTTAAATATGTTTTTACATGAAGATGCACCATTTAGGGTTTTTCTAGTTTTCATTGAGGTTTGGTCTATCAATTTTATTTATTCTCATAAAAGAGAAAACAGAATATGAAGAAATTTTAAGGTAATTTCCATGTTTGTATCAGATTTTTTCATTTGGCTCAAAAAGAAAAACACCAGTTATATTGTTCATATTAAGTGTCAAACATGTATTTCAGTCAAAACCCTAACCCTAAACATAAAAAATGACCAAACGTGGAGCAAAATGTTGATTGCTGAGCAGCATTTTAATTGAAAACATGACAGCATCAAGCCAAAACTAACCGTAAGCTACAGGTGATAGCAACAGAAAGGTTACGGCTTTTCACATTTATTTTCATTTTTAAACAAAACACGCTGAAATATGCCCGAGTAAAAAAAAAATAGACAAAATACACACATGTAAAGGTAAATAAGATAAAAACAAGAGAAACTTGTGCCCCGTTCCACACAGCTCAGGGCAACATTCGAGTTTGTCCAATACATGCAAACATTTCCCTACAGAAATACAGAAGATAAATAGGTTATATACTGAGATTATCTCATACCAACCGAAAGTTTATTATTTTCTTACAACAACCTCCTTTATGATGAGGGTAAATGTGCATAATCGTGTAGAAATATCCGTTTGGTCCAGCTTTGAGATTGTATACAGTCAAAGTAAACATTTTAAAGAACTGGAAATCGAGAAACCATTAAAAGATTCCCCTTTCTCCCACTAGCAAACACACATACGAGGTAGAACAGGATTCCAAATTAGGCAGAAGGCATCTTCGTTCTGGATGGAATCTAATAAATTAGTCCTATAGATAAGGATATGTATTTAAAAGAAAAAGCTAGGAATAACATTATTCCATTTTGTCTGGTCAATAACACTGTTAAAGTTAATTTTGTTGAGTTATTTTCTACCTCGTATGCTTACGTTTCACCAATCCTACTTAGTATTAGCTTTTAGCCCAAGTGGAATTTGGTTCAGATGCCGACTTCCTGTTACACCCACCAGGAAACACTAAGAGTTCCCATTCAGATTTGGTTTAAAATCAGAAATAAAGGGCCAAAGCTTAAAAGCAACCACAGAAAATTTGCTTAAATTCATTAGCAAACAGTTACTTTGTGCATGAAATGTGAGCCCACCTTAGACACAAACAATAGAAAAGCTTAACCTGGTAGATTTAAAGCTGCAGTATGAAGCTTTTGAAAAAAAAATTTTTTTTTTGTTTTTTTTACATATTTGTTAAAACTGTCACCGTGTTGTTACAGTTTGGAATAAGACAGATAAGCAGTAAAAAGATCCTCCCTGTCCTACTATTGCTGTCTGTCCTCTCCTGTCCAAAAGCAACCAATCGGAGCCAGGAGGAGGGTCTTACCGCTGACAATCAACCTTATGTCTTCACTAATGGAAGTGAATCAACTTATTGTTACAGGAAAACTGTTTATCAACCATCATTGGCAGCCATCTTAACTAGCTTGAGCATTCACAACAGTCCAACAGTCTACAGTTTATAGAGGGTGATTGACAGCGCTAAAACCCACCTCTTGGCTCTGATTGGTTGTTTCTAGGAGCTCAATTTTTTCTGATTAGCTGTATCATATCGTACAGTCATAACATAGTGACATCTGCATCAAATATGTAAAAGTAATTTTTACATATATATTTATATGAAAGTTACACTGCAGCTTTAAGTAGTGAATATGTTAATTTCTTTTGTGTATTTACAACTAGAACTTTAGGCAGTTCTTTTGAGTCTCAAATTAAATTTTAAATAATCTGAAATCTTTAAAATGAGTCAACTCACAATAAACAGACTCACAAATTTAAGACTTTTAGGTTAAGTGTTCTTTAACAGCTGCTTGATTCGCATGTTCCTCGGGCCGGCTCAGTGATGGCCGGCTGACGTCGCCTGGCAGAATGGGGCGAATCATCGGGGGCTACATACGATACAGAAGAACCAACACGTTTAAAGTCTGTGGAGCTTATTAGCTGTTCGGCGGTTCCGGTCTGGTTCTGCCGTCAGTGCACTTGGACTTCGTGTGGTAACATCTGGCAGCCGCTGTTGACGTGGGTGAGGACCTTCTGCTTTAACTGGGCCACCTGCTCTCTCAGCAGGCTGGCGGTGGAAGCCAGGTCGGTGTTCTGGGTTTTCAGCGTCTTCACCTTGTCCTCCAGCCGTGAAATCCGCTCCAGTTTGCGCCTCCGACATTTGGAGGCGGCGATCCGGTTTCTGAGCCGCTTCCGCTCGGCTTTGATCCGCTCTTGCGAGTCCATGTCGACGGGAGAGAGAGGCGGGCTCTCCCCGAAGCTCTGGACGTCGGGTACCGTCTGGGGCTCCTCCTTCGGCGGCTGTACCCGGGAGAGCTCCGGCTGGAGCGGGGCTGCCCCCAGGTGATGTGACGGAGGGGGCGGAAAGGGAACAGTGTCCGTGGAGTAGTTGACAGTGGTTCCCAGCGGCCCACTGCCGTAGCTGTTCAGGTTTGTGTACACCGGTAGGTCCGGCTGTACGGTCACCGGGGGGATGTTCGCCCCGAGATCCAGGCTGCCGTTAGTCGGGGCGGTTCCGTTCAGCTGGTTCTGCTTGTGTAGGTCCTCCAGCGCCTTCACGAAGCCCTCGGCGAACTCCTGCTCATCCGTCACTGTCTTCGGGTAGAGGAACTGGGAGCTGGTCGGCGTCGTGGTGACCAGTCCGTTGGACTGGATGATAAGCCTCTCCAGCTCAGGAGAGGCCAGCTTGAGCAGACCCAGATCGGGAGAGTTGAGGAGACTCTCGGCGTCGCGGAGATGCGGTTTGAGGTCTGCGTCGTCCACCAGGGTCAGATTGATGTCCTTCTTCATCATTATTTCCGAGTGTTCGCTGATAATGGTAGCCTGCTCGACACTTCTTCAGAGCGGTGTCCTGTCCATACCCTCAGAAATGACCTGCGGTGTGAGATATATCTGCGGGTAAATGTCTGTTTTGTCCTCCCTGAGCCTGGAGCTCCCGTCAGCCCGATCAACTGAAGCAGAATGTTCGCTGCACGCTCCGCCTCGAGCGCTTTTACACGGTTACGTTCCATTATGTCACGTCACGGCACGCGCATTGGACAAAAATTACCTTCTCCCCACAACGTTATTTGACTACAGACAGAAACAGAGGAGAATAAACGACAGAGGTCTCACTCTGGAGGTATTTTCAAAACCAAACAATACTTGGCTGATTTTTCGCGTGTGTTTTTTATGTTTTTTCACATCTTTTGTTATGAATGCCTATACAGCAGTATGCACAATTAATATTTTATTTCAATTTTAAAATAACTTCATATTAGGATCGCAGGATACTGTCAGTGTTTTGGCAACTAAAAAGCAAAAGCAGAAAAGGTTTAGTTTGGCTTAGTGTCAGACAGTGAGAAAAACAATAATTATGCCTTTTTAAAGTGTATATCTACTGCATATTGTTGCATTTATACTATCTGAACTGGTTAGTTCAGTTCAGATTATTTTCCCCAAAGGGCAACTAGCTGCTCAGTCAGTTACACACTAAAACATGCAGACTCATCAGTCTTCTTACTGATTTTACTTTACTTTTATTGCTGTGTTACATCCCGTTTAATGTTAATTTTCATTAAACACTGCAACCTATTTTAAATTTACTCATTTAAATTGTAAACCTTTTTTTAAAATCCTATAATTTTTGCTGTTTTTGTATGCTGTTGTGACAAATGAGCTTCCCTATGATCATCCCAGATTTAAATATCAAAGAATATTTATAAAATTTATTGGTATTCGCTCGAGAACCAACTGGAGCCTCATTGCTTAGTTAAAAACCAGCACAAAGTTTGCCATTTTAAAGAGAAGTACTTTTTTAAATTTTCAGGTCCCAGCAAGACATTAAGTCATACACAGATTATGTTACTTTCTCAAAAATAACACAAAAGCCAATGGCAAGCTTTGACTGCAATTCTGAACTGTAGCTTTCTAAAAATGACATAAATCACAATATAAATTCAGTTTTAAAGCAGCGCCTTATGTTACGTGACAATTTTAACTCGACAAACTCAACCTGTTAACAGACCACGCCCTGTTCTGTACCGCCGGTGAACAGGTAAAACATGTATATTCTTCCTCTGAACTTTATGTTCTGACCTCAAACATACAATAAGAACTGTTAAAATGACTTAAAAACATGTTAAATCTTTTTAGATTTAACATGTGATTTAAGATGACCTTTTCGCTCAGTTAATTTAAAGCCCCGTTTCCCTTTAGATCCAGCTAGATTGGCCTCTTATCCAGAGCTGCGCATGTGTTTGTTATAAACGATCTTTGATGTTAGCCTCTGTTGCCATGGTAAAGAGGAATAAAGTACAAACAGTGAACAAACTCGCTGTGGTTTCATGCTATCACGAAAATCTACAGTTACACGCCATGATTTTTAAACAAATGAAACGTTCAAAACAAGTTAGTCACCTCTATAATAAGAAATATATTCATAAAATATGATAATGCAAAATTAAATTAGTTTAATTCAAATCCAGAAAAATAGAATAATACAGAAGACTCAAATTAATTTGAGCTTTAAAAGTTTGTAAGTGTGAGTGTAGGTTTAACCTTTTCATTTTGATTTTAAAAAATGGTAATACATTTAGGGATGCCCAGATGTTTTATTACACAAAAGAAAGTTGTGCTGAACTGTAAAAGTTGCTAATTGTGACATATTTGCATTGACAGAGTTCACCCAGACAAGACTGCTCACTTCTCTTTTAAGCCCCCCGGTTAAGACGTTTTGTTTCTAGACGTCAGCATTCGGGGAAGTTGAGCCTGGTTTGGTTTCGACATTTCCTCTGGTCAATGAACTGCACTACTGTTTTGGTTTCTAGCTAAGATTTGGTCTCAGACCCAACAGTCACAACACTTAAATGTGTTTTTTCCACTGTGCAGTTTCCAAGTTTCTATTTTGGAGTGACACAATTTCCCTTTCTAGTATGGAACCAAAATAGCATTCACTTTTAATTTCTGTATTTAACAACATGGGTGAATTTTAAACCCTCTCTGGTAAACCTCGTGGATATTTCAAACCATCTATATCAGGTCTTTGTAAATATCTTTTCTGCACCATCCTATTACGCAGATAATCAATATTGGAATAAAGGCCTTTGTTTTCCTCTTTAAATTTCAGCTTGCATTGGGCAGGTCTGTGCGTCACAGGTAGGCCCCATCCATCGCTGTAAAGCTTTGTGCGGGCGGATCACATGGTGCACCCTGTGATGTCACATCTCTGGCGGAAATGGAGGTGGATGTGTGTGTCTGGGGAAGGGGGAGAGGAAGGGTAACCAACAGGGGAGAGATACTTTGGTATTAAAGCTGTTTCTCAGACTACAGTGGGGGTGCTGGGCCTGCAGGCGGTAGCTGGGAAACGATGTATTTATGTCACACACACACACACACACACACACACACCGCAGCGTTTCTCATTGTTTCCCCTTTGAGAATAACACAGAATACAAACAAAATGCACGGAAAAGATAAAAACGTGACCTTTTACAACAACTGCATTTGTGTGTTTTGTACATGTTGCTCATGAATAAATACGGTAAAATGTGGTAAAAATAACCTTCAAACTGTAAAAGATTTTCTGTAAACAATGACTGTTAAACAGTAAAAGAATAGAGGATGTTGAAATACATATTTTATGGGGGGGGAAAACAATAACAATTAGCTGCTATCAATGTTTTAAATGCCTCAATGATCCAATTATGAAACAATTGTGAAACAACATTCAGTAACAGACATTACATTTTATCGAGTGCCATAATCAGAAACACCAATACACATCAAATATGTTGGTCAATATTCAATTTATTACGATGCAAAAGCAACTCTGAACAGGTGGCTTTTAGTCTTGATTTCAAGGAACTCGGTGTTTCAGCTGGTTTTCAGTTTTCTGGACGTTTCTTCCAGAAGCTGAATGCTGCTTTTTTATTTCCACAAGGTACTTGTAAGCAGTGCCTACAGAAAATATTCAAACCCATTGAGCTTTTTATTTCACATTTTGTTATATTACATCAAACTTCTGTGTATTGTTTTGAGGCCAACAAAAAGCCATATACAATTGGGAGGTGGAAGAAAAATCTTTCATCGTTTATGAAGGATTTTTGCAAGTAAAAAGGAAAAGTGTGGAATTCATTTGTACTCAACCCTTTTGAGTTAATAGTTTGGAGAATCATTATCACGTTTTGGTTGACTGAGAACCCAAATGCAGAGACTTCTGTGCCAGTAACAGAATAATTTAATAGTAAAAAATATAAAAGAAAACTTACAAAGAATTGGAAATGATAACCAGCAAGCAATGGTGGAGAATCCAGCAGTGGGAGAGATAAACAGAGAAACATAAAGTCTAAGGAATGTGATTGCTGCCAATATGCAGGTGGTTGATTTCAAACATGGAGCAACAGGGAGAGAATTAAAAGGATCAACAACAAAAAGTGCAAAAAGCCTGAAAAATAAGGTAGGAGAAATAAATAGAAGAAGCAGAACATAAGAAAAACCCTTGGAAACTAAATATAAAATGAACACACACAGCCCGGCCTTTAAAGCCAAACATACATACAAATATAAATAACCAGAAAGTGATCAAAGTACAAAATGATACCCAAAACTCGAACATCTCAGGATAATGACAGCCATCTGTTGCTACAAGTTGAGTAAATTTACACATAGACTCAGATTTCTGCTGATTCTACTTTGAAAAACTAGTCCAGCCTGAGTCAGAGTGAATGGAGATGTTTCAAGTCTTTGCACAAATTCTGAATTTGATTTCTATCTGGGGATTTTCTGGCACATTCAATCACATGAATATGATTATATCTGAACATTTCCATGGCAGCTCTGTTTGCAGGTTTAGGTTAGTTATGCTGCTGGAAGGTTAACATACGCTGCACTCTCAAGTCTTTTACGTCCTCAAACAGGTCTAATTTCACCATTAATTTGTCTTCATTCTTCTGCTATTATTTTTTATCAGCTTCCCTATCTGTACTGAAGAAAAACAATCACCCAGCATTATGCTGCCCCCACCATGTTTCACCTTGGAGAAGGTGTGGGTGGTCTGCAATGTTAGTTTCTTCCATACTTATTTTGCATGTAGGCCTAAAAAGCATAATTTTGGTTTATTCTGACTGGAACAATGTGTCTCACATGTTAGTTGTGTCTCTTACATTTTTTTTCCTTTATCCTCTTCATTATGTATGACAGCTGGATTTTTTTTTTTCTCAAATTGGGTTTTGTGTGGGACACCTTATCGATGGTTTTTTAACTTTCTAACTATTTCTTTGGTAGTAGCTATTGAACATTAAGATTTTATCTACTTTCTTGTAGCCATTTCCTGACCTATAAAGATCAACAACACATTTGCTGTACTAACTGGAACCAACATTTAGTTTGGTGAAGATTATGAATCCAGAGAAACCCCCACTAGTTTATAAATTATGGACTACTTATTCTTATTCTTATTAAACATGGGGAACCAATATGTAGCTTTACACTTTAACCTTTTTGTCTTTCATTTGGTTTGTTGTTTTGTTTGTATTCTTTCTAATTCATGTAAAGCACTTTGAACTGCCCTGTTTCTGGAAATGTGCTGTATAAATAAATCTACCTTATCGTACCTTGTATGCCATGTTCACACGTCATATTAAGCTCTTACCCTACTGAATCTGGAAGATATGGATTCAGTAAGATTTCACAATTTTATGAAAGTGATCTGGATAAAAATTGTTATTTCTTAACCCTTAACCTCTCCACCTCTTACCAGTAGTGATTAAATGTACATAAATTATAAAATGTTCAAAATGAGAAAATATATATATATATATTTCCATGGTTTTTTTAAAACAGACTTTTATGGGGCGCCAATACTTATGGAAGCTGCTTATCTACAAAAAAATTGCCAAAAAAATCCAAAGCAAATTCCTTACACTGATATATAAAGTTGGGTAAAAGGTGATTTCCAATTTATTTATGAATTTATCCCAAAGCGTTTCACACAATGAGATGCCAACATGTTGACGTTGGACTTTTCTGAACAGTTGATGTTCTGATTGGAAAATCAGGATTTTATTTCCAAAGTTTCTACATCAGCTGATTCAGCTTTTCCTTAAAATGCTAATATTCCCTGACAGGTGAAAAAAAAAAAGAAGAAAAAAACCGAGAGAACCGACAAAGAATTAACCAGGTGAAAAATAAACATTGCTCGTAATGTTACATTGTAATCCAGTACTAACATCCAGCTCACAGTAATCAGTCAGATGACTAATGTATCTTTTAAATATGAGTCAGATTTAAATTGTGAAGAACATTAAGATTTCCAGAGGATTTGTCATCCCACTTTCTGAATTAGAGCTGCATGTTCAGACAAATTGTGATGAATCGCAGTCAGAAATGTTTGGCATCAGTGAGAATGATTCAACTTCCACCCTGCCCAAAGGAAATCATTTTTATTATTTTTGTTTGTTTTTGTCTCTACTGGGTTGAGCAACATGTAGCTGATATGTGGTGGGTTAGAAATGTAATTAAATTAAACGAGCAGAGCAGATGTGAACAGTTCTGAGGCGTCCATTACCTGGTTCTTTAAGAGTCCTTTCAAGTAAATGAAGAACAAAAAGGAAACATTTTGTTGTTTTTATTGTTGTGCTTACAAATGGTTTGATTAGTGAGAATGGGCGTGAATAAATAAAAGCTTAAAATGTCTAAAGGTAATAAAGTGTTCAGACTTGATTTAGCTCCTGAACTACACATGTGACTCTTTGGTACAGAAACAAAACTGAAACCTTACATCTTGTTTCCTTTGTCACACTCACCTTTTCATGCAAACTCTGGAGGTTTATTGAGCAACATTGTTTCGATATTTTGTTTGTAAAACTGATGACTGCTACGAAAGCTAATGTGGCTTTTAGATTCTGTTTATAAAAGAAAATCTAAAAATATCTGCGAGCTCTACAATTGTTTCCGAGATAGATGTCTGACTCCCGTGTCACATATGGTTCAGTTTTTACAGACCAGATCACAGTTTCATCTACAACTGTGATGGTTTTCTCTCCCACTCAATCTCCATCGTAAACGTTTCTATGATCTATTTTAATCTGCAAGAACTTCTGATGTCTAAATCTACCATTTAACGGGTTAAAAAATGGTTCATGTAATCAATTAAAAAAGCTAACATCAGATTTCTAGTACTTCTGAATCCTACATGCATTTTTAATAATACTTAAGTAGAAATTATGTTGCATTAAAGTCAAAGTTTTCTAATCCAGTTTGTAAAAGATCAAGGACATTTTGAAGATCAAATAAATCTCTTATACTTCTATTATACTGCCATAAGTATTGTTAGGGGAATGAATATTAAATTGACACATATCCAATATTGAAACTTCATAATAAACAGAAACTCTGAAAATTAATGTACAGTTAATCTTTTATTCAAACCAGATCTTTAAAATAACAAGAAATTGTACATTCAATACCAAAGTTTCATGTACTAAACAACAAACTGTACTCTGCTTTATTAAACCTTTTTTAAAATTTAGTAAGAACATCATAATTAATAATGATTATTTGTATTGGTTGGAGAACTAATATTTATTTTAGGAATATTTCAGTTTTGGAAAAGAGTTAGTACTGCGTTGAAATTCCACGTTCTTTTTGTTTTTGTTTGTTTTGTTTTATTTAAGGCTGATATTCTGTGTATTTTGCCATAATATTGACAAGACATATGCGTTACAATTCAAGTTATTCCTCTTTTGTTTCTGTTTTTCTGTAAATCTGACTGCCTTAAATTTTTGTGTGCAAACCTTCTGAAAAGATGGTCATTCATTCAATCAATGATGTTCATCTCTTCCCGTGATTTCTTTGTAATTTTAGTCGTTCAACACTTGTTTCCACCCGTTTACTCATCAAACCTAATAAAAAACATTTAGTCTTTTCACAATGCCCACTTTTTAGCACCATTTGAAAAGTAAAAATGTGGCCCTAATTACCATAAATCAGTATCTGTGTCCCACAAAGCTGCTCCACTGGGCCTGATGACGTGGTTTCAAAGTGTGGGTGAAGTTCCACCGTGACGAAGGATGTAGGAACCCCATGCCGTGACTGAGAAGCGCATTAGTGTGTGCACTGGTGGTTTTTCACACGACACACCTGAACAGACTGCAGCACACATTGACAATTTCAAACTCCAAACCACAAAACCTCTGTAGGCCCACATTTTTCATTGTTAAACACTGAAGAGAAAAACATGAATTTGTTAAATGTTACTTTCCATGCTACTTTTAAGGTAAAATTTGATATTTTTCCTGGTGTATCGGGAAACATAAAGCTCAGTATTAAGTCAGATCAGTTTTGTTTGTATCAAAAGTTGATCAGGATTTCCCAGTACAACCAACTTTTTATAAGTGATATTTTACTTTAGCCACAATTTATCAATTCTTCCAAGAAGCTATATGTTGGCATTTAGCTGCTAGAATCTGTTTTATTAATTGCAACATGGAATATTTAATAAAAAGATCAACACTGTTTTATACTGTTGATCTGCAGTTCTGATCTAATCTGTCCATAAATGTTAAGAAGGATGCCTCATGAACCTCAAGTGGAGATTTTCACACATTTTCCAGCTGAAATTTGAAACTGAAAAAATGTAAATCATAATTGATGGAAAATCTTGTTAAAGTCTGAACGCTTGAATTTAAATATTAAAAGTGGGGTACTAAAAACATCTTAAATTGATCATTCCAGATTTATTGTTGTCTTTTACAGTACAGTTGGTTCAGGAAGCTTTTTGATTGTGTTAATAGATAAGGGAGACATTTGGAAAGCATGTGGGAGAAAAATGTGTTTATGTGCCACATCCGAACAGAAACTTTGCTGTTGCTGCTGCAGTGGCTCAGTGGTTTTTACTGCCACCCCACAGCCTGAAAGTACTGGGTGTGGATGACTGTTTCTGTATCTCAGGAGTCTTTGCTGTGTCCCCACAATTGACAGAGTTTCATGTTAGGTTATCTAAATGCTACAGATGGCTCATACGTTACCACACAACGTCGACCAGTTAAACTGTGAAATTACCAATGTGGGTTATCAGGTTGGCAAGGTATTTAGGAAGATTTATTGGTGATTTTAACGATGTTTCTGATGGGGAAACATCCACATGGAGAACTGCTTGCAGACTGTTATGTTTTCTTTTGATGAAATCAAAAATAATAATCAAAAAGTTTATGAAATATTTGGTGTATATATTATAGTGAATGCCTGTTTTAAAAAAGGTTGCATAAGCAGATTTTAAATAGCTAAAAAAAATCTCAGGTCAGTATTCCTTTGTATTTGCGAACTTGGCGACCGTTGACCGTTAAGATTTGTGTTCGCTTTTGGAAACTGGAGTTTTTGTTTTAACTTTGTAAGACATCTGTATTTTTGTCGTTGATGTTTCGTTCTTGATTCTTAAGTGTTTAATTGTAAATGTCTATCTACAGATGTGGCTGCGTAGCCTAGCATTTTGTTTAGCGGTTCTGTATCCAGTTGAAAACTGAAATAGCGTATTTGAAATAATTTTTATGCAAGTTTCCTGTATGTTTTATTTAACGGGCTAATCTGATTTTATATTGGTACATGGTACGAAGTTTTAAAATTATGTTTGAGAAAAAGAAGCCCCATATTGGTTTCAAATCGAATAGAATAGAATATAGGAGGAAAGATAAGTATGATTTAATTGGTGTATGATGGAAATGATGAGCGAAGTGATTATTTTACTGCTGAAAAGATGGTGGAATTCCCATGGAGAAGTGAGGCCTGATCCAGGCCTCAACCATTATCTGAGGCCTAGATCAGATAATGGTTGAAAGTGGTGTTTGTTAGTAGCGGTTTCTTTGTTCTGAAGTGCTGGAAGGTGGACGGGCAGGTAAGTACGATCATAGGATGTGGAGTAGTTCAAACTGCATGAATCAAGGGAGGTGAGAAGCTTTAGGCAATTTTCAGGTGAGTTCTTCAGCAAAATTGGAGAGCATGGAGAGAGTGTGCAAGGGGAATGAAATGTGAACTTGTTTCCTGAAAAGGAGGACAAGAGGGTATATCAAAGAGCAAAGTAGTGAAGACTTGATAACCACTCCTGGAGTAAAACAATGTGGCATCTACTTCAACTTCCCTTTAAGTTCCTCCTAAGTTGGCTTGATGAGCTCCAGCTGTGAGGACGCACCTGTTGACAGACAATCAGAAGACGTAGAGCCACATCACCAACCTGGACATATCCCTGTGGATATGATTAAAACATCTTAAATAAACACTTAGGATTAAGACCTTGTAACAACTGAGCTTCTGTTTTAGTATTCATTAGTTTGCACGTAAATGTCCAGAGGTTTAAGTTAACTTTGATATTTTGTTGAAGTCAGAACACTATGTTTACTTTTTTTTTATAATTAATATGTCAGATTTGCTGCCACATTACAACCTTTTTTGTTATTTCAAAGGGAGGACAAATATTTGTCTCAAACCTCTCAGAAAAAACATAAGAAATACTAAAGCAGGATTACATAAAACCATCACAGTTGTTGCTATCTTGATTTTTGGACACAGTATTCGACTGATTTGCATTTATGAGAAATGAATGAGGAAGGAGGTGCAGAGCATGGGCCGTGATGTTTCCCAGCAGACCGGGATTAGAGGAGCTTCCATAAATATGTTTGGCAGCCTGGTGTTCTCTGTGCCCACCAGTAAAAATAGGCTTTCTTCCCAAGGGACTGATGACGTCTGCAGCCTGCCTGCATCACCAGCCACAAGTCGGCTTCATCTTCATACTGGAAGAGCAGAGACACAGAGTGTGGGGGGAGCATCAGTGATCACCATGGTAACATGTGCAGAGTGACGCAGGTAAAAGCAATACAAAGGAGGAGAGGTGGCGATTGGCTGCCTAGAGCAGCGGCGTTTGTACGTGGAAGAGATGTGTGGGTGGAAAAGAGAAGGAGGAAAACTCAACAACACAGCACTGAGATTAGCTCCCACACTGCATCACACAGATACACACAGCTCAAGCCTGTTAAGATTTCTAACAGTTCACCCAATAAATGGATATGGACTTTAACATGATTTTTAAACAGTAAGCATATAGGCACAACCATGAGCTGCCTTTCTCTTCTCGTTTTCTTCACATAAAATATTGGCTCTCCAGAGATATATGTACTTACTGTTCCTTTTTCCCTTTCTTTTATTTTCTCTGAGTATGTTGAAGTGAAATTTCTTTCTTTGGCCGACTGAATGCCTGCTTAATTATATATACAATAGTAGAAAAAATATTTACCTCCCCAAACATTTCTCTTATTTTGCTATGTTCTTTGATCTAAATGTTTCAGATCATTAGACAAAATTTAACTTCAGACAAAGATAACCTGAATTAAAGTATATATCAATTTCTAAAAGATCATTGCTATTATCTGATCCAATGAGTGAAGCTGATTCTCATTCTGATTCAGACTCTGATGGGTTTCTGGGTTCTTTTGTGACTTTGTGGCTTAATAATTTCTAGGGCGGCCACTAATGGGAAAGTTCACCGTGTTTTTTTAAGGATAATAGTTATCAGTTATTTAAGGATAATAGTTATCAGGTTTGCTGGAAACCCAAATCCTTAAAAATGTATTTAAACCCCTTTCAGACAGATAGCTGTCAATGATTGGTCATAGACTGGTGGTGCATAATGTGTCTTTTTGAGATCTTTAACGTGCTTCAAGTTGTCAGGTTATATTTAAGAAAGACTTTTAGTCTACTAGTCTGGAAAAAATCAGCCCTGGTTGTAGCTATTTCAGTTGAACCAAATTAATTGCAATTAATTCATGGTTTGTCAAATGGCACCATTATTATTATTATCATTATTATGATTAACATGACCAATTAATAGACATTATGGCTACATTTGTGCTTTTCCTGTTGTGAGGTGTCATAAATTATGCTGGTCTGTTAATGATCTGATATTAAATTATGAAAAGAATAGGTCATTACACAAAATAATCCAACACTACCACCTAATGGCCATATCTGTTATTGACTTTTTGTGTTGTCTGAACATACAACTTGCTGCTAGTTTTGCTACAGGTTGTATTATGGAAACCCCATAGTTGATTTTGACCTTAATTTTTGTTTTAATTAAAAGTATAAAAGAAGAGAAGGGAAGCAATTACATGCTCTTCTGGTAACATGACCCACGAATAGGTAGTTATAAGTGATCTTGATGCAGCCTACTTATTGTTATTATTTGACTGACAGCACAGTGTAACATATCAGCAGGTAAGAGATATGCTTACAAAGTTTTTGTTAAGTACTGCACTTTTAGAGGATTATTTGAAATGTTGCAACCACTTTAGTTCAGGTGATACTTTGTTATTGAAAATGACTGTTTTTCGCAACTAAGTTTGAAAGAAACATTTAAAACATTTCAATTGGTGTATGCTTGATAATTTTATGAGCTAGCAACGACAGATATTGAAAGCATGATTTAGTTTACAGAAGACCACTGAATAGTTTTGAGACTGATCAATAGAAAATCAATCATAAGTTACAGTATTTGAATTTCTAGAGAGTTATCCTGCATTTTTTGCCATTTTTAATTTACACATATAGCTGAAAGTATGTGTGTCATGTTTTTCTTTCTTTCTGTGAGTTAGAACATTGTGTACAAAGCAGTACTGCCACTCCTTTTACTGTAAATGAAAATGAAAGTATCAGGAGCTATTTAGCAAAGTTCATTGTCTCAGAGTTTCACTGTCATCCTGACAAGGAGCACACTGAACAAGGTAAGTTATATGGTAACCTACCTCATAATCTAGTCTAGTTTAATTTAATAATACATTTAAGTATTGTATTTTAAAACACCTAATCATAAATGGATCCACTGAAGTTCTTTGAAGGTGTATTGTCCTCATCGGTTGCTTATATTTATATAATTTTCAATGCTGTTCTTTAGGATACAAATCGTTAATTATATTGAGGTTAAGATGTAGATTTCCTTTGATTGTTATCGTATTTTTCAGTCATTCTCTCATAGTTTTGAGTTTTGAAGACAAAGGAGGAAGTGGAACTGTGTACGATTTTTTTTAACGGTTGTAAGTCTGCAGTCTTCATAAAATGTGACGTTCTAAATTACAAGGTAACACAAATATCTAATGAGTCTTTATATTATCCAAGACTTAGTATACACAATTAATCTTTATTTTGTTTTTGTTTAAACAGGAATATGAACTCCTGTCCAGACTGTGAAGATCGAGTGGAAAGTTCATATGAATTCTGCTGTAATTGTGAGTTTAAGCTCCACCTCTTAGCTCAAAACAGGAAACAAGGTTAGTTTCTTTTAGGCATATCTCGGTGTTAACACTTTACCCTATTTTATTGATGTGGTAATAAAATGAAATATGAACTTTAAATCCCTATTTGGTTTTACAGTGCCCTCTTTCGCCTTCATTATCTTTAAATATCCATCAGTTATTGCTACAATAACTGATGGATATTTAATCTAGAAAGAAATGAGAACTTGTTGTTGGGTTGTTGTTTTTTTATACAATAATTTAAATGTTCTAAATTCAAGACTATACATATCTACCTATAGATTATATGTATCTACCTATTTTTTTTATTCTTTTTTTTTACATTTTCTACATGACAACTTAGAACCTAAGTGCATTTTGTTATGATTTGTTGTGGTAGAACAACATAACTTTTGCAGTATTTCTTAATTTCCATCTTTTGGCTCGCACAAAATGGAAATTAGGGTTGCATGATTTTTTTTTCCCTGAAATAGATGCGTCCTCATCAGAAAACCAGCCTGCTGTCCCAAAGAAGAACCAAAACAAGGATCAAGATCAGGTTTCACAAGCTGAACAAGAGCATCAGAAAGAAATACAGGTAAACATTACTGGAATAAGTAATTTTCAAGTTAATATTTTTAGGATCCACGGATTTAAGATTGTTCTGGAAATGTATTAAAAAAATGTTCTGTTCGGATCAGAGAAATGACCTCATCGCTTCCTTTGTAGGACTTGCTAATTGCTGGATCTGTTGAATTGTTCAACAAGCCTCTGAGGCTGCACTAAGTGCAGCAAGCAGAGTTGCAACTTTATTTTAAGGCTTTTGTTAATACTATAAATAACATTACTTTAATTATAATTAATGTAAATACATTCTTCTGTATTGCTTCTAATTGAATGTTCTGTTATTTACACAGAAGATGAAATCTTAATATTGGTTAAGCCCTTCATCTATGGGTGCAGAAAATACCTATTACACCAAACATATCTTTCTGCTGCAGTATTTTGTAAACAAATACCAGTCTCAAATTAGAATCATTTCACTGACAAAGTAAATGACACATCATTCCTTACCAACTTGGAGTGAATTGAATAAACCAGGAGACACATACTGGAAAGAGTTATTACTGGGACCTGGTGACGCCAAAGACTCAATAGAAATAGTTGAAGGTTACCTAAGAAACAGATGCAAGTTATGGAAACTAATGGGACAAAACTAGAAACCAAAACTATATGGAGAATCCGGTTATGAAGGAAAATGTAATACCACACAAGACGTTTTCAATTTACCAAACTAGAATAGAATGAGCCTTCAATGTCCTGTAAGGGGAAATTAAGGTGCAACAGTAGCAACATGTAGAGGTTCACACAAAAAGTTCTTGTGTTACAAACAATGGACCTTACCAGGCTCCGCCCACAACCGACCCACATGACCGCAAGTCTCACAAACAAAGCTTTCCGACAGCTACTATAATGGACAGAGGAACTAACAAGTTCATGTCATCATCTGGGAGGAGGTTACTGGCTTCTCAGTCAGAAGCTGGTTGCAAACCTGAGGCCAGCAGGTGTCAGTTATGGTAGATCTGAAATTTGGTTTGATGACTGAAATATGAGAAGCTACTGACAGGAGGAACCAAAGAGCTCTCTAAATGTAACCTGCAACTCACAAAAACAGGTTAATTAATTTAGTATATATATATAAGAAGTTGGGCCTAATCAGAAGATTTTAAATTCGAGAGAACCCAGGTGTGAGCAACAACAGAACACACACAGTGTCTACAAGAAAACAGCAAAATTTAATATAATAAACAATGGTGGATCCACATTTAAAACAGACAAACAAATACTGCGCGCTTTTAAAAAAAATAAATAAATAAATAAATTGAATACTTCGGTCTCCAATGAGTCAATTGTTCAGTCTCAGTCTCTCAGCTGGTGACCAGTCGGGTCACTATCTACCCGTGCGCCTGGTCCTCTGGGCTGGGGCTCGCCATCCAGGTTCAGGAGAAGAGGGTCTTGGAATCTTTGGCTCTCCAAGCCAAAAGTGTATCAAACAAGCTAAAAAAAAAAAACCTGACCGATGCTCCGAGCTGTCAACGGCTATTTTTCGGGGTTCAGCTGTTTACAGGGGAAACTCTCCGAGCTCTCCAGATTTGTCAATTTCTTTCAAGCTCTTTAAGGAAACAACCGTCAGCTGTTAGCTCTCAGGCGTTCTGAGCGAAGCAACCGTCAGCTGTTAGCTCTCAAGCCTTTCTGCTGCGCTCCGAACGAAACAACCGCCAGCTGTTGAAAGGGGCGGGACAATCAACCCCATTGGCCGACGCGAAACCAGACCGCGCCAGCCATTGGCTGCTCAAACCGCCAACAGAAACTAACACTAAAGGCCTATTTCACTTTTTTTTTTCTTTTTTTTTTTTACGTAATTACCTTTTAGTTCTTTTGGTAGAATAAGATATTGAATTAACATCTATTATTTTTTTCTTGTGTTTTTAAACACTGGGTTACACTGTCCCCCCTTGGAACATGCAAGTCCCTTTGCATGGGATGGGTTGTTTTGAAATGACAGGAATGCTGGAACCCTTAAAAGTGGTTTCAAGTTCAGGTTCTATCAAGGCACTAGTAAAAGCAAGGCTTAAGCCATGGAATAGGGACTGGGCAATGGATATGAGTGGGTTCCCTAACTGGCTATACTGGAGCCTCTTTGGTTGAGTGGTTTGTCTCTCTGAACGTCTCACAGGATTTGTGATTTCATGACTTGGGTGGTTGGGTTTGTCCTCTGATACATTTTGGTTGCATACACCTTCACTATGTAGGTTAGGTTCACTTTTACAATCACTACCATGGGTCAACCGTTCAGTATTTGCTACTGCTTCAAACTTCTCTTCAGAAGAAACTACCGGGTCACTGCCAGGAATGTCATCACAATCGAGTACATTGTTGAACTCAGGTAGGTTTTCACATTCAGGTGTGTTGTCACATTCAGGTAAGTTGTCACATCCAGTTACAGTGTCACATTCAGGTAAGTTTTCACATCCAGGTACAGTGTCACATTCAGGTAAGTTGTTACATATAGGTAAGTTTTTAGGCCATGTCTGTTTTGGAATCTCATAAATTCGCGTGAATTTGATTGGCTCTGGGACAGGTTGTTCTCTAAGCCAATAGAGCTCCTCGTTTTCAGGTTCAGGAAGATTGAATTCTTCATTTTGCTCAGGGGACTGCCGTGTTTTAGGTTTGCAGACCCGATTTGGCGGAGTTGGATTTTCTTCTGTGGGAGCAAGGAACCCGCAAGGTAGAAGAAGGTCACGATGGACAGTGCGCACTGACCCATCTTTAGTTTCAGACTTAATGGTGTAGACTGGCAGATCACCAGCTTGTTCTACCACAACATAAATGTCTGTCTCCCACCTATCGGCTAGTTTATGCTTACCCCTAAGACGAACGGCTCGCACCAAAACTCGGTCTCCGGGTTCTAGTTTGGATGGTTTTACATGCATGTCAAATCTGGCTTTATTTCTGGCAGCCATTTTGTTAGCATTTTGGGTTGCTAGTTTGTAGCTTTCTTGGAGAGTTGTTCTCAGTTTTTCCACATATTGTGAGTGGGACTTAAAAGTTTTGTTTCGGAGAGGTAGGTTGAATGCAAGGTCAACAGGTAATCTGGGTTGACGACCAAACATTAATTCATAAGGTGCAAATCCGGTTGTGTCATTTTTCGTACAATTGTACGCATGGACCAATGGTTTTACAAAGTTGCGCCACTGCGTTTTGTCTTTATGTTCTAGGGTCCCAAGCATACTTAACAAGGTGCGGTTAAAGCGTTCCACAGGATTCCCCCTAGGATGATAAGGAGTGGTTCGAATCTTGTGAATGCCCATGATCTTGCAAAGTTCTTTTATTACGTGTGACTCAAAATCTGGCCCTTGATCACTATGTAATCGTTCAGGGATGCCATAAGGAACTATAAAGTGATCCCAAAGACATTTTGCCACGGTTTGGGCTTTTTGGTTAGAAGTTGGAATGGCTATGGCATACTTAGTGAAGTGATCAGTTAGTACGAGCACATCCTTTGTGTTGCTTTGATCAGGCTCAATGGATAAGAAATCCATACAAACCAGTTGAAGCGGTCTGGTAGACTTTATGTTCACAAGCGCTGCAGCTTTTTCCGGAGGGGTCTTTCGCCGCACACAGCGGTTGCATGTTTTGATTCTGTTCTCGATGTCAGCTGCCATACGAGGCCAATAAAACCTTCCTCTGGCGAGATCGATGGTACGCTCAATACCTAAATGGCCCATATCATTATGGAGACTGTGAAAAACTGCCTCACGGAGCTGCTCAGGTAGGACGAGCTGATGAGTGACATTGCCATCATCTTGGCGTGTCCGGTACAATATTTGGTTGTGCAGCTCAAGACGATTTAGTTCTCGAAGCAACAGACTTATATTTGGAAGTTCTGTTCTGACTGTAGGTGGAACCTTTTTACCAGTCTCAATTTGGATAATGACCTCGCGCAAGCAAGGGTCAGCTCGTTGTTCTTGTTTGAGTTGTTCAGCTGACAGATGAGGCACGACTGGAAGACCACCACAATCATCTTCATTAACAAAGTCATCTGGTAAGGTGTTTACCGAGATGGCTAATGAGTGCACAAGAGGGGTAGGTTCATCGGAGAAACTACAACATAAGGGTCTCTCACAGATGGCTGACACCACCTCTTGGCTTAAACTGGTGTCTTGCTGTGCCAAATGAGTTTGGGTGAACTGCTGTATCCTGTCAAGCTCTTTTTGTGATACAGCATCATTTAATAACTCACCATGCGGTCGCCTTGAAAGACCGTCTGCATCAGAGTTGAGTTTTCCTGCTCTATATTGGAGCTTAAAGTTAAAGGTGGAAAGAGAAGCTAACCAACGGTAGCTCATTGCATCCATCTTAGCTGTTGTCAGAATATAGGTCAGAGGGTTACTGTCAGTAATGACAGTAAACTGGTTCCCATAAAGATAGTCTGCAAACTTTTCGGTTACAGCCCACTTTAGGGCCAAAAACTCTAACTTGTGGGCTGGGTAACGAGCTTCGCTCCTGGATAACCCCCTGCTGGCATAAGCAATGACCCTTGTTTGTCCATCCTGTTCCTGATAAAGGGCGGCGCCAAGCCCTGTGGTGCTGGCGTCGGTGTGAAGTGAGTACGGCAGCTTAGGGTCTGCAAATGCCAAGATAGGAGCGGAAGTGAGCTTCTCAATGATGTCTTTGAAAGCTTGCTCACAAGAGGGAGTCCACCGCTCACCAAAGGGTTTTTTCGGATCATGGTACTCAGCAGGCTTAGTTTTGGGTTTTGTGCTCTTACGCAGCGGTGGATAGCCTGATGTTAGATCAGTGAGAGGCTTAACAAGGCTCGAATAGTTCTTGATAAAGCGCCTGTAGTACCCCGAGAAACCTAAAAACGAACGAAGTTGTTTAAGGTCTCTGGGCACAGGCCAGCTACTCAGAGCTTTCACTTTCTCTGGGTCTGTCTCTACCCCTTTGTGGGATACTATGTGTCCGAGGTATCGCACCGAAGTTTGAAAAAACTTGCATTTTTCAGGAGACAGTTTAAGACCGTACTCTTTGAGGCGGTTTAGAACCTTCATTAATCGAGTTTCATGCTCCTCAAGTGTCTTGGAAAAGACAATGATGTCGTCAAGGAACACAAGAACTTCCTTTAAGTTCATGTCACCCATACATCGTTCCATAAGCCGCTGGAAAGTGCTGGGAGCATTTGTAATGCCTTGAGGCATTCTATTAAACTCCCAAAAGCCACTGGGACATACAAACGCAGTTTTTGGTTTGTCAGCTTCCTCTACTTCAATCTGATAGTAGCCAGATTTTAAATCAAGGACTGAAAACCATTTAGATCCAGTCAATGTAGAGAATGTTTCCTCCAAGTTCGGGAGTGCGTAAGCGTCTTTTACAGTCTGCAAATTGAGTTTTCTGTAATCTATACAGAGACGGACGTCGCCATTTTCTTCGCGACAAGCGACAATGGGCGAAGAGAATGGTGAAGTGGATTCTCGAATCACGCCTGCTTGTTGCAGCTCCTGTAAATGTTTACGGACGGCTTCTAGGTCATTGGGGTGTATGGGGCGTGCTTTGTGTTTGAATGGAGTTTCGTCTGACAGTTTAATGTTGTGCTTGACTTGATCAGTCCGACCGAAATCAAGGTCATTTTGTGCAAAAACCTCTGGCATGTTATTGAGCTTATGCAAGATGTGCTCTTTCCACTCAGTACTGATAGGAGAGGACTCAAAGTTAAAAACCAGATTGTGTTTTTGACCGACTTCAGATTTGGAAGATCCCACTGAATGTTGGTGAGAGAGGACTCTCTGGAACGCGTGGATCTCTCCAATCACACATTTTTGAGGGATTGTCACATCATGTTCAGTTTCATTGGTGAGAACAACTGGTATCAGGTAGGGTGCTCGCTCAGGTAAGCTGATGAGACTTGGCTTTACTAGGACACCCCCTGGTAAGGTTGAAAAGGATGGGTGCTCTAGCAGCACGGATCTCTCTGTCGTATTAGCTGACACCGCTACCGAGCTTTCCAGGACAACTGTCTGGCCTGCTGGGACTAGCTGAGGGCCTTTGTTGTACATGGTTGCTAGACCAAGGCTACTGCCTTTGGTCTGTTTGTGTCTTAACTCTAGCACTTTTAACACTGCCTTATAACCATCTGAAATGAGAGGCTGCAGTCCGGGACATGCTTCGTTATACAATTCATAAAGCACATCTAAGGTGTTAGTTCCAATTAACACCAAAGACTGGGAAGCAGCTCGAATGTTTGGCACGACTAAGGCAAGTGTTGACACATCGGCTTCAATGCCGAGAAACTCTTTTGGAAAAGTGACGTTCATTTCAATGTACCCTAAATAAGGCACTGATTGGCCGTTTGCACCTTCTACTTCGAGTAGGTCAAAAAGTGGCTTAATCTCATGACTGGACAGATGTTGTTCATAATATGATTGTGGGACCGTGGTCACCTGGGAGCCAGAATCGAGTAAGCAGTTTACAGTATTGCTGTTAATCTTTACTTGGGCTGTACTTTTAGTACCGATTAAACCTCGAGGCAGTTTGAATCTGCCAGTTTTAGTATGCGACTTTAAAATGGCACGTTTTTTAGTTGGCACATTTTGCTTGGGTTCAAGGGGACGGTTTGACTCTGTGGTAGCCTCTGTTTGTCCCTCAACAGAGGCAAACTTCAGTTTAAAGAAGCAGAGCCATTGTGTTGTCTATCCCATATTTGTCTTTTTGCTTTTAGTTCTTTACGTTTTGCCTCTACAAGTGCAGGGTTTGGCTCAGATTCACAGTTGGCAACAATATGTCCATCCTCCCCACAGCGAAAGCAGTACCAAGGCTTGGGCCGTGAACTAGGGCGGCTGTGTGAAGGTAAGTTGGGTTCAGGGTTTGCATGGTCAGGTTTTGTTGTTTGGTTCTTCTTAGGTACCGTTTGTTTCTTTTGTTTCATAACTGCTGCTAATTGACTTTTTAAATCAGCAACCTGTTTTTTCAGATCACTTAAAGTGTTTGAAGTTGTTTCGGAAAAGTCCATTTTTGTTTCAGTGACAGTTTGTTCATGTGACGCTGCTTTTTGTTTGGTTGCACTAAAGTGTTTTCTCATTCTTGTGCTTTTAACTTCTTGTCTGTTTTCTGCAGTACGGAGTAGGAGTAATAGTTCTGCAAATGTGGGCAGATTATTTCTCTTTAACTCTAACTGCAGTTCTGTCAGTAGGTTATCATCCCAACAGCCTCTTTGAAATTGCTTAAGAAGCTGTCTATCTCTTTCTCTGGGGTCTACACCACCCCGGCGCACTGCAAGACTCAGTGCCACCTGTAAGCGATGCAAGTACGCGGATGGTTTCTCCCCAGGATCCTGCAAAGTGTTCATGAATCGCACAAGCAGTTCCTCACCATCTTCAACAGTGCCAAATGCCGACTCAAGCAGCCTAAGATAGTCATCAACGGATGCATCAGGCCCAAGAGGCGAATGACATCTGAAGCTGGAGTGAGAAGGCTCTCAAGAATTTTCCGGGTTTTTTCCAAGTTAGAAAGAGATGTGTCTCCCATCATTAAGTCAACATGGGAACGCCATGTTTCATAGTCAGCTTCAGGATATGGTCTAGGGTTTTTTCCAGAAAAAGCTCTCAACCTAAGGGTGGAGTGAGCATTAGATGTCTTCTCTGTAGTTTTGACAACATGTTCAACCACAATCCTCTGTACTTCAGGTGAGACTAGATCGGTTTGACTTAACATGTGAGGTTTCTGATTAAGTTTCAAGGAACTTAGGTTAGGGCTCTGAACAAGCTTAGGAGAGTGGGGGTTATCAATGTGGTGTGGAGGGAAAACAACACTTTGTGTAGGCTCTGTGTCATTATTTGGACATGGGCTTGCAGCTGCCTCAACAGATCCCATGGACTCTTCAAACTTTGACATCACCTCCCTTAAGACTTCTTCAAAATCCTTCCCACTTAATTTAGCTAAGGTCTTTAGTTCAGTGAGGTAGGTATCAGTAACACTGCCCCCTACGGTTTTTGTGTAAACATCTGTTAGGGCGCGGACACAGTATTTAACATCTGGATTTTCAGCTGATGGATACAGGTAAGGCAATGCAGGTGTTAGCTCCTGAACAGCTACATCAGAGCTAAACTCCACAACACAGTTCTGGTAAAACTCAGATGAGCTATCATCGACTGTTAGTGTCCTACTTATTGTACCACATTGTCGCAAGTAGTCAAAAACATCATCATCCTTTTCAGATCCAGTTAAACCACTGACAATGACTGCATTTGGTATCTTAATTCCTAATTTTGCAATGAAATCCATAGTACCAATGTGTTAACAGACAAAATTCAAATTGTTGTTCCACTGTTGTCACACAACTAGGCTCCTGGCTGGCTCGCCAAATTTTTGTAACCTGCAACTCACAAAAACAGGTTAATTAATTTAGTATATATATATAAGAAGTTGGGCCTAATCAGAAGATTTTAAATTCGAGAGAACCCAGGTGTGAGCAACAACAGAACACACAGTGTCTACAAGAAAACAGCAAAATTTAATATAATTAACAATGGTGGATCCACATTTAAAACAGACAAACAAATACTGCGCGCTTTTAAAAAAAATAATAAATAAATAAATTGAATACTTCGGTCTCCAATGAGTCAATTGTTCAGTCTCAGTCTCTCAGCTGGTGACCAGTCGGGTCACTATCTACCCGTGCGCCTGGTCCTCTGGGCTGGGGCTCGCCATCCAGGTTCAGGAGAAGAGGGTCTTGGAATCTTTGGCTCTCCAAGCCAAAAGTGTATCAAACAAGCTAAAACAAAAAAACCTGACCGATGCTCCGAGCTGTCAACGGCTATTTTTCGGGGTTCAGCTGTTTACAGGGGAAACTCTCCGAGATCTCCAGATTTGTCAATTTCTTTCAAGCTCTTTAAGGAAACAACCGTCAGCTGTTAGCTCTCAGGCGTTCTGAGCGAAGCAACCGTCAGCTGTTCTCAAGCGTTCTGAGCGGAAGCAACCGTCAGCTGTTAGCTCTCAAGCCTGTCTGCTGCGCTCCGAACGAAACAACCGCCAGCTGTTGAAAGGGGCGGGACAATCAACCCCATTGGCCGACGCGAAACCAGACCGCGCCAGCCATTGGCTGCTCAAACCGCCAACAGAAACTAACACTAAAGGCCTATTTCACTTTTTTTTTTCTTTTTTTTTTTACGTAATTACCTTTTAGTTCTTTTGGTAGAATAAGATATTGAATTAACATCTATTATTTTTTTCTTGTGTTTTTAAACACTGGGTTACATAAAGGTAAAGGCAAATCTTCTGAAGCTGGGATATAATTAATTTAATTTCACATAATTACCATGATAGAAGCCATTTATTTGTTAAAATTTTATGAAATATATTTGTTCTATTTGATGTTTGTTGTGATTTACGTATACTTACAAATGAACGAGGTAATTAGTCCAACGTTTAGAAACTACAGCGGCTATAATGCGCCACAGCAAAGGTAAACAAAGGTAAAATACAGGTGATCAACTCAAAACCACTTGTACCTTTTTACTCTCTCTCTTTGTAGTTTAAGCACACCTGTTACAGTGGCAACCGCCTGGTCCCTCAAGACAAGCAAAGATTACGTTAAAAGCAACATTCAGTCAGTTACGATATCAAGTTTCCAGGCTTGATATTTATTCCTTGATTATTAATCAGCGCTTCCCTGAACACAGCGATGTTGATTGACTAGCTGTACTTGGTGCTAGAGTGGCTAATATGAGTAACAGTTTAGTCCAAAGCCTTTTCTGCTAAAATAAAATCTTTAGTGTATGTCAGATACAGTACACATTGCATGTGGATCTGTTTAGCTAATGCAGTGTTTCTCAATTCCGGTCCTCAGGCCCCCCTGCCCTGCATGTTTTAGGTGTTTCCCTTCTGCCACACACCTGGATTGAATATGTGGGTGATTAACAGGCTTCTGCAGCATTTGATGGTCATGCAATCATTTGAATCAGCTGCTCTGGAATAGCGGTACATCTAAAACATGCAGAGCAGGGGGACCTGAGGACTGGAATTGAGAAGCGCTGAGCTAATGTAAGACTGTGTAGCAGACAGGCTGTAAGGGTAAAGGTTGTATGATTACTGCCATTATGCTGTACTTAGCTAACGGGAAGCGCGTATTTCTGAGACGGCAAAGCACATGGACACGTAGAAGGGGCATCAGCCAATGAAAAGCTGCCCCTGTGGTAAGGTCCATATTGTCACCTTTCTAAAGTAATGGCCTACCTCATTTTTTGACAAAAGTGATTTCAATCTGGATAGACTCACACAGAGAAAAATAGCAGTTAGGAGTTTAATGATAGCATTTTTTGGCGCTCGAACCCGGCAGAAGACTAGTGAGCTGAGGATCACCAAGGGTAGGTGATCGGTTTCTGCGAAGCTCAGGATAGTCTTCCCCCCGGGTCCGAACACTGGTGGCAGAGCAGAGCCTTGAGGTGAAGGAACCCAGAGAGAGAGCCAGAAAGGTGATTGTCATAAAGAAGGTGGAGATGGGGAGGAGGCGGGTCAAAGCGCGGCTGAAGAGCAGGAAGATCCAAAGTAGCTTGTCCTTTTGAAGGGATCCATGGACGACGATTGGCTGGAGTGGTGCGGCAAATCCATCCTGATTGGCTGCGGCGGGGACGTGGTGAGTGGATGATGTGGATCAGCTGTGTGTTGTGCCCCAGCCTGAAGTTTCGCCTAGGCTCCATTTCATTCTGGATACTTGTTAGGCGCGAACCGAGTTAGCAGGGGCCTGCTGTCTGCGAGACTTGTTAGGTGCAAGCCACATTGGTGGGGGTCAGCAGTCTGATAGACTTGTTAGGCGCGATCCGTGTTGGCTGAGGCCTGCAGTCTGCGAGACTTGTTAGGCGCAAGCTGCGTTGGCAGGGGCCTGCAGTCTGGGACTTGTTAGGCGCGAACCATGTTGGCAGGGGCCTGCAGTCTGATAGACTTGTTAGGCGCGAACTGCATGATGATCTGCAAAAGATGAAACGGCTGCTGTTGAGCCGAAGAACCATGGACCGCTGGTCGGGCTGGATCTCCTAGGTAGAAAAAGATGTTATAGATGCCCAAACGCTCCACCACCAGTCATGATGAGATGCTCACCTGCGGACACTGAACGCTGAGCTTAGAGCTCAGCTGAAAGATCTGGTCTGATGTAGGATGAGAAGGCTGAGGATGACCAGCGACCAAGCTGAAGGAGTGAAGGAGGAAAGCTGTAGGGACGCCTTGAACTGCGGCAGATGTAGCATTGCCTATTCTAAAAGAATGACCCGAGAAGTGGCTAGGAGGAAAACAGCAAGCTGCTAGAATCAGTCTGAGGTGGCAGCTGAACCTATCAGCGGTCCTAGGGAAGCCATCAGGAGTAAGAAGCAAGGGATTGGATTCATGGCTGAGTTGATGCCGTTTGCATGCGAATTTGAACATTGTGCTGAAAGGGCATAACGGACCGTTGTTTTGGTGTGCTTAATGAGGAGCTTGTAGTGGTCAGGGAAGAATTTAAGATCAGAGGTAGATAAATCTCTTGATAGATTGAATATTTTAGATGCAGATGTGAACTCACTCGGTCAAAAAAACAAAAAAAAACAATAGAATGCTATAAGGAAAGCACATGATAGGAGTGCTTTGATGTAAGGGGAGAAGGCTCCAGATCGGGGCGCAGTGATGAGATTCTGGCTATTTGGATTAGAGGAGCTATGCTTAGAAATCCCTTTGAGAAGGAGATTTACACCTGGGTTCGAGAAGAGACTAAATGATGAGCTAGCTTGGTGAAACTTAGTGTGAATGAAAGTTTGAATCGACGATGGTCAAAACAGTGAGTGATAAAGGCGAGAACTGTGGGTATACTGAAGCATAAATGGGAGTAATGATAGCAGAGCAGAACTTGGTGAAGGTTTGCCAGGGGAAAGTATACTAAGAGAGTGTAGATGGGGCGAGACCCGACTTGTTGCAATAACGTGAAGAGCAGATATTTCAGGTCCTAGTTTCTTTAATAGAACTCAGAGTGGTCTACGAGATAAAAAGCAGAATAAATGAAAGCCATTATTCTCGCTCGTTAAAAACAGTTATCTAATTTGACCAGCAGATGGCAGCAAAAGGCTGCAAATAAACCACAACCACATTTTCGAAATTTTATTATAAGACTTTAAATTGCTGTGAAATGTTTAAGTTGCACAACCAAACACTCCTGTAAATAAATCAACCGATACAAAAAAGTGGTAATTCATGCTATTTCACGAGGCACACTATCCTCTATTAAAATTTTAAGTGACAGACTGGCGACCTGTCCAGGGTGACCCCGCCTCTCGCCCAGAATGTTAGCTGGAGAGGCACCAGCACCTCCCGACCCCACTAGGCACAAGGGTGTAAGAAAATGGATGGATAAATAATTTTAATATTAATTAATACGTTTTCTTCAGTATCTTCCAAATCAATAGCTTCCATTAACTCAAAATCAGTGTGAAATTATTCTACTAGACTGTATAGATAATCTTTATTACATTTTGACCCCTTTTTTATTTAACTAATTTTATATTTAAAAAACATTTTTAAAAAAATATTCATAAAATGTATTACCTCAGATGATCATCACTTTTGTTACCTGAAATATTCAATTACATGCAATTCTAGGACAGGATCTATTTCATTACATGTTCACTTCTTACCTGAAATGTGTTAAATACAACAAATACTTACTTAAAGTGTGATCTGTTTCATAACATTTACTTGTCACCTTTATTGTTTACTCTGAACTGTTTAATTACATATTAAATGTTTAAAAATAGGCTCTTTCATCTGGTTTGCTTGTTACATTAAATGTTTACTGCAAAATTTAACAGAATTGTTTAACTTTAATCACATAAAATGTTTATTTAAAATATAATCTTTCATTACATTTATGTTTATTACTTGAAACATTTTATTTATCACATTTTTACTTGAAATGTGATTCATTTCATCACCTGTTTACATGCAACTTGAAGAGCTTGAATCAAACGTTTCATTAATGTTTACCACATTAAATTATGAAATGAGAGAAAACAGCCACTTCCAACTGAACACATATTTATTTCAACACAAATGGTTCATGTTCCTCTTCAAAGTGTGCAGCCTTGCTGAGCTCTTCTCCTGGGGTTTCCTCCTCAGCCTCTCCAACTCGCTCCTCTTCTACAGTCTCCGCTACGGTGTTTTCATTATTTACGTCTTCTGGGGTAAATCATGAAAACAGTCTCTGTAACTTGTTGATCCATGATCTTGCTGTATCGCCTCTTTAATTGACGCGCATGTCGGTCCCATGTTGTGGTGTTTAACTCGCAGTGACCCAGATTCAGTCTGGATGAGGTAATCCATTTCATACGTTGGTTTGCTTTTAAGAGGACATATTGGAACACAAATCAGTATTAATACTGTAAATTAGATAAAACTAGTAAAATAGTTTACTTCACAATAATGGAATAACCTCGATTTCAACTGACAAAACTCGGACTATGCTACATAAAAAATATAAGACCGACCTGAACAAGGTTGACCCACTTAAATGAACTCAACGTAACATAACATGACCGGGACAAAATCATAGCAAGATTATGACACAACACCAACAAAGTGAATTTAGACACTCACCAGAATGGACATGTCTGGAACAAACTTGTAGATATCTTGGGAAGTTGGAGAACGTATCAGGATGTCTCATCGCTGATACCCGGGAGATTCGTCTCCTTTTTGTTAGCTCCGACAGTTTACCTACGACAGTTTAGCTACGATAGCTTAGCCTCCTCGCATTGTTTACAGGCAGAAAAAGAGTGAAACTAAAGTCCGTTTTACATCTTTTTACCGTTTTGGTCCCTTTACATCCAATAACGCAGCAAGTTCGAACCATTACTAAATAATTTTAAGTAACTTAGATTCAAAAATTCAAAATATCTGTGATACATTTTCTCGGTTATATTTATGGCCATACAATATGGTGCTCATATCCCTACTCCTAGAGCAGTGATGTCATGTTCCAAAGCTCTACAGTAGAACAACCAGATCTATTGCAGACTACTGGTGATAAGCAAATCAAGTCGTGTTGATAATTATCTCACTTCTAACTACATCTCTAGAATGCATTTCTACTGGTCCTGAATTATCTGAGCAAACAAGAAGTGTCAAAACTGTCAACATTTGAAGAACCTGAAGCTACGACAGCATCTCAAGACAAATTGATTGTGCATAGGAATCAAAATGATAAAAGAAAGCAAATGACTGAACAATTATGACTAAACAAAGATTCAGTCATGTCTGATATACATTCTGACTATCTGAAGTTGGAAAGCTAAGCCACACACCTTAAGCTGCACAACAAACTGCTTCTGGAATATTACTGCACCATCTGCTCGTATAACTAATGTTTTGGGTTACTTTCAGTCCTACTTCCTAATGGGGAGTTGTTATTTCCGAGATTTTGCAGCTCCAGGTTCAGGCCCGGGTTCGGTCAACTTGGCTTGGCCAGGAATGTTAGTGCACAAATATTATTCTACAAACAACAGGGACATGCCATTATGTTGTTATAGCATGGTTACTAGGTAATATAAGCTTCAATACCTGCTGGTTAACATATTATAATAAAAGATTAAATATAATCCCAAAGTACTTAATTCTGAAACTGGCTTTTGTACACTAGGGCTACGTTCACACTGCAGGCTTTTTTGCTCAATTACAATTTTTTGTAGCAATTTATTTTTTTGTTTTTTGCTTGGTTGTTCACTTTTCCAAATATATGCAACTTGTATGTGATCTCCCAGGTGAACAGAAAATGACCTAAAAGTATCCCACGTGCACTGTAGAGGGTGCAGTAATGTCACACATAGCAAGCATGCTCATTGTTTGCAGAAGTAAAATGTTAACCTTTAAAATTACGAGACTTAGCGGTTTTGTCCAACCACAGCTAGCACATTAACAATTTAATCCGCCATGGTTGTTGTTTTTCTTTTTGTTTTCATGTATCAGGATGCAGAATAGTGATGTTTGTCAAATATCAATGACATACAAGTCTGATGAAGGAGGAGGCATCCTGACCAGATGCCCGAGCCACCTCAACTGGCCCCTCTCGACGTGAAGGAGCAGCGGCTCTACTCTGAGTCCCTCCCGGATGACTGAGCTTCTCACCCTATCCGTAAGGGAGAGCCCAGACACCCTATGGAGAAAACCCATTTCAACCGCTTGTATCCGTGATCTCGTTCTTTCGGTCATGACCCAAAGCTCACGACCGTAGATGAGGGTGAGAACGTAGATCGACCGGTAAATCGAGAGCTTTGCTTTTTGGCTCAGCTCTCTCTTCACCACGATGGACCGGTACAGCGCCAACGCAGCAGGCGCTGTCGATCTCCCGCTCCCTTGTTCCCCCATTCATGAACAAGATCCCGAGATACTTGAACTCCTCCAGTTGGGGCAGGACACCCCCTCTGATCCGGAGAAGGCACTCTACCCTTTTCCGGCTCAAGACCATGGCCTCGGATTTGGAGGCACTGATCACTATCCCAGCCGCTTCACACTCAGCTGCGAACCGCTCCAGCGAGAGCTGCAGCTCACGTCCCAATGAAGCCAAAGGGACCACATCATCCGCAAAAAGCAGAGATGCAATCCTAAGGCCACCAAAATGGATCCCCTCAACACCCTGGCTGCACCTAGAAATTCTCTCCATAAAAGTAATGAACAGAATCGGTGACAAAGGGCAGCCTTGGCAGAGTCCAACCCTCACCGGAAATGAGCCCGACTTACTGCTGGCAATGCGGACCAGACTCCGACACCGGTCATATAGGGACTTGACAGCCCGTATCAAGGAGCCCGGTACCCCACACTCCCGGAGAAACCCCCACAAGGCTCCCAGAGGGAAACGGTCGAACGCCTTCTCCAAGTCCACAAAACACATGTAGACTGATTAGGCGAACTCCCATGCACCCTCCAGGACCCTGTTGAGGGTGTAGAGCTGGTCCAGTGATCCACGACCAGGACGAAAACCACACTGCTCTAACAATCTGACGGACCCTCCTCTCCAGAACCCCCAAATAGACCTTGCCAGGGAGGCTTAAGAGTGTGACCCCCCTATAATTGGAGCACACCCTGCGGTCCCCTTTTTTGAACAGGGGGACCACCACCCCAGTCTGCCAATCCAGGGGAACTGGATTGGCAGTCACGTTAGCCAACACAACCCCACAACATCCAGAGCCTTAAGGAACTCCGGGCGAATCTCATCCACCCCCGGGGCCCTGCCACCAAGGAGCTTTTTAACCATCTCGGCGACCTCGACCCCAGAGATTGGAGAGCCCAACCCAGAGTCCCCAGGCTCAGCTTCCACAATAGAAGGCATGTCGGTGGGATTGAGCCGCCTCGACAATGGAGGCACGGAACAAGGTCCAGTTAGACTCCATGTCCCCCACTTCCCCCAGGATGTGTTCGAAGTTCTGTCGGAGATGCGAGTTAGAGCTCCGTCTCACAGGAGATTCCGCCAGACGTTCCCAGCAGACCCTCACAACACGTTTGGGCCTGCCAGGACTGACCGGCGTTCTCCGCCACCAGCGGAGCCAACTCACCACCAGGTAGTGGTCAGTGGACAGCTCAGCACCTCTCTTCACCCGAGTGTCCAAGACAGGCCGCAGATCCGATGAAATGACGACAAAGTCGATCATCGAACTACGACCTAGGGTGTCCTGGTGCCAAGTGCACATATGGACACCCTTATGCTTGAACATGGTGTTCGTTATGGACAATCCATGACGAGCTCAAAAGTCCAACAACAGAACACCACTCGAGTTCAGATCGGGGGGGCCGTTCCTCCCAACCACAGCCCTCCAGGTCTCACTGTCATTGCCCACGTGAGAGTTGAAGTCCCCCAGCAGAACAAGGCAGTCCCCAGGAGGAGCACTCTCCAGTACCCCCTCTTGGGACTCCAAAAAGGGTGGGTAATCTGAGCTGTCATTCGGCCCATAAGCACAAACGACAGTCAGGACCCATCCCCCCACCTGTAGGCGGAGGGAGGCTACCCTCTCGTTCACCGTGGTAAACCGCAATGTACAGGCGCCGAGATGGGGAGCAACAAGTATGCCCACTCCTGCCTGACGCCTCTCACCTTGGGCAACTCCAGAGTGGAAGTATGTCCAGCCCCTCTCAAGGAGACTGGTTCCAGAACCAGAGCCATGCATCGAGGTGAGACCGACTATTTCTAGCCAGAACCTCTCGACCTCACACACTAGCTCTGGCTACTTCCCCACCAGAGAGGTGACATTCCACGTCCCAAGAGCTAGCTTCCGCAACCGAGGATTGGACCGTCAGGGGCCCCTCCCTCGGCCGCCACCCATCACACAATGCACCCGACCCCTTTGGCCCCTCTCACGGGTTTTGGGCCCATGGGAGGGGGTTCCCATGTTTCCTCTTCAGGCTGAGCCCGGGTAAAAGTCCGGCCACCAGACGCTCGCCGTCGTGCCTCCCCTCCAGGCCTGGCTCCAGAGTGGGGGCGTCCGGGCGAGGGAACGCAGAGTCCAAAGTTTGTATTCATCATTGGGGTCTTCGGGCTGCACTCTGATTTAAATTGTGCTATCCTTGCTTTGTAGGTTATTACAGTTACTCCTTAGATGACAGTATCTAACTTGTATATTATGTAAGTAGGCCTGCTGCGATAAACGATAAATCAATTAATCGCACAATAAATTAAAACTATCAACCTCATTTTAATTATCGGCATTATCGTCTCTTCCGGCCTTTTTTCTCCTTCTGTTGATGACACTAAATGAAAAAAGACTAAACTCCGCTGCTCTCCACTGATCCTCCCTTCCTCATTTCCTTAGTGTAATGCCCAGCACACAATCTTAGAGCTGTTAGCCGACTGTTGGCCATTTTCAAAACGTGAGAGACCACACATTAGCCGACAGAAATCCTAGGTATAACAGTTCGATCGTGTCGTGTGATGTCCAACAATGGGCACAAAATAATGGCTACGAGTCCAGTTAACTAATTTTAAAGCTAGGCATTAATCAATGCTTTACTACAATCTACCTGCAATGCATGTGGCTCTAGTGTCAGCGTTTGGGATTCCCCTCTATAATTTCCCCTCAGAAAGCACGGAGGAGAATCCGCACTTTCTGATTGGCTACCTGTCACATTCAACAAGCTTCGTTAACTCTCCCAGTTGGGTAAAACCCCTGATTTAGATCAGAGCAGCAATGACGATCTACCGTAACACACCACACTCTACAGGATGATCGGTTCCGAAATTGCAAGCAACAATCTTAGAACGATCAACGTTCTAAGATTGTCGTAAAGGGAAAATGTACATGTGAACTAAAGTGTAGTGTGAACTATTGCATCAGGTAGTCGGATGTGCCCATCTTCTCTATTTAAATCTAATGATTACTGAAGGGCAATATGGTATACAGACTTTTTTGTTAAATTCATTTTATTTTTGTTTTTGGTTGTTTTGTTTATTTTGTTTATCAGCTCTAGTGTTAAGTGTTCTTTTGAAAATAAAGTGTATGCATTATTATGTCATTTCCATTAAATCAGTGTAAAAAGGTCTTCAAACAATATTTTCGTTTATTGCAATAATTTTTGAGACAATAAATCGTTCATCAAAATTTGTTATCGTGACAGGCCTCTATGTTAGTGTGTGAAAAACACATGCTGATCATGGCTTTCCAATAACAAAACATGACCATATTCCAAAGGTGATACTAAATCGTAAGCAACTTAAGAAGACAACTAGTCTAACCATGCTCATGCTCAAGATAATGAGCAGAATGGAAAAAAGAAAAGTACTCTGTTTTGTAAAAAAATAAGCTGATGTTATACTGATATTTGCATTGGTAAAATCTCAACAGATTGAAAGTAAAACATACTCTTGCATTGTTTTATTTTGCATTCTAAAATGGCTTTCAGACCACAAGCCTCAAGCACTTAGATTAACACTGGGTTCAACCTCTGTATTAAAGAGCATAGTTTTAGTAACAATACCAAATACACAGTACTAAACAAAGTAAACTATCAAATAAGGGCTTTGTATGTCAACATGAGAAAGGACTAAACTTACCAAGTTAAATGGTTACAAGGAAATGCATTAATAGTGAACATGTTATAACCCTCAGATCAAAGGAAGTTGTTCCGAAGGCACAAAGGGATTTCCTGTCGCTACTGGTGAGAATGGTTCACAAGAGTCTGATGAAACTACTGGATCAAGCCTTTCTGTCAACCCAGTTGAGCTGCTTACACCTTTAGGTACTAATCAGACAGAGAAGAAATCAAAAGGTATAGTAGGATGATATGCAACCTACTGGTGACAAACAAAATAATTTTTCTTGATAATTATCTTACTCTGCGTCACTAACCTTATCTGCAGAATGTGGTTCCACCGCTCCTGAATCATCTGAACAACAACAAGTGTCAAAATTGTCAACATCTGGCAACGATGAAGATGCAACAGTGTCTAAAGATAGACTGAGTGTGGGTGGAACTCAAGATGATAATGGAAAACAAATCAATAAAGAACATGGAGGTTATAAGGAGAACCAATTAGCTCTTGTTGGAAGTTGCCCAGATGAGGGTACTATCAAAGACACTGAGAGTTCCCCAAATGTATGTTCTGAAACAAATGACACAGACACCTTAACTCAGGTAGTTATAAGTCATAAAATACAATCCAAAGCTAAGTGTATGGTGCTAAGTGTTTGTGAAAGTGTATGTTTTCACACTGGCTGATTGCTTGATGTGATAGATATTTTGGTTCTAGCGGTTGCAGGACATGTCTTTATTAACATTGGTTTGGTTTATTCCACAGTATTTTGTGATTTAAAACCTTGTAACTTGTCTTCAAACTTGTTCTGTATCATCTGGCTTAAATTTACCACATTTATATGATAAAGTGTAGACTTAGATAGTAGACATGTTAAATAATGTTCATTGTGCATTTTTTAAATCTGTAGATGAAACTGAGGCTAACTATTTTCTTTTTTATATTTATTATTTAATATTTTTTTAAATAAAACAAATATATTGAGTTTTTGATTTTATATAAATTATTAATTTATATAATAATTATATAAATAATAATTATGTAATAATATATAGATAATTATATATTATTATAATATAATAAGATATATATTATATTTTCTATATTTTAAAGGCTCCTGAAGTTCAGTCAGATAAGGTGATAAGCTCACAGATGCCAAAAAATCAAGAACAGCGACCAACCATCAGAGACGAAGGTGTCTCAGGGCTGTCGTCTCCATGTAGCCCACTCAGGAAAGAGGAACCAGATTGTCCAGTGCCAGCAAAAGTTTCTAAATTCACTGAATTACCAACGTACGTTTTAAACACCTAGGAAATTTCTCTGTAAATATTCTATGGAGTAGTCAAACCATATGTAACTAAAATATTTAGGCTATAACAGATTTAATGTATTCATAGATATTGTAGCTGTACTTAAAACTTATCAAAATTGTGTAGTTTAAATAGTTTGACATAACATTTAAATCATTAACCTACTTTCTTTTTTGGTTTTTGTTTCAGTTCAACAAATAGGGAATATATACATGTGTACTTCTATGCTGTCACTTCCAAAGACATCGATCCAAAAAACGACAAAATTTTCCTAAAGTCTGCAAAACTTTTTGGGAGCTGGAATAAACGGGGTCCAGAAATGATCGTCATCCCGTAGGTTTTATCTTATCTTAAATATATAAATTTGATTATTAGCACTTATTTGCAAAATCTTTGTTGCTAATGTTCAACCTTTTTGATTCACAGGAACCTGAAGGACAAACAGCATCTTGTTGCAGCAAAGATTTTGATTCGCAAAGATGCAATTCATTTGAACTTCCCTTACAAATACTTAATATGCAAGCATGGGGAAAAACAGACGTATGAGACCATCTACAACAAAGAAAACAATCCATTGATCAATAGGTGCCTTTCAATCAAGGAAGAATATTTAAGTCCTGAAGGTATAGTAGATTTTGTTTGTTGCCTGTAAGTTCAACAGAAGGTGCTTATTTATTATTAGAGACAAGTGTGTGGCTATTATATCGAACAGCATAACAAGAAATACAATATGTGCGGGTCGTCCAGTAAAATTAGTTTTAGTAATAGGAAAAAGCAGGATACAAAACATTTTTCAACTGGGTTTTTTATAGAATAATTTAGAAAGCAAAATGCTTGGATAGAGTTAAAGTTATGTTTGAATTGCGTTTTTCTTTCTACATATATGCGGTACACTGCATATATCGGTATACCAACTAGTAAATTACAGTGCACTTCACAAGAATTGTTGCAGATCATATCTTACTGACAGACTAACAATTAAAATGTGTAATCAATATATTGAAAATGTACAAAACTTGCTGTGTGTTGCATAAAAATATTTTCTTCAAATTTATTTATTGAATTTTAAGGTTCATGGCACCAGTATGATGATGTCATCTACCTGGAACTTAACTGTTCTTGGGATTCCTTAAAGAGCACTGTGGTTAAAGGAAGAGATCAAGCTGGCAAGGAGATGCTAAAAATGATCTTTGATCTTCTAAAAACATGGAATAAACAAAATGTGGAGAACTTCTTTTTTTTTCTACAACAGTTCATATATGAATACAGCTTTCCTTTACTTCACGATGGTAATAAGAAACCATGGGCGTTGTCATATGGTGCAGATCAGGTAAATATCAATGTAGCTTCCCCCAAATAATCCCTTTAATGTATGACATACTGAAAAAAACACTGTGTTTCACCAAGAATTATTCTAGCAAATTGAGCAAATGTGATGTTTAATGATGTAGAATCATATTTGCCGATTGTGTAACTTGTATTGCAGGTGAAAAACATGCTGAGAGATTTTCTGAAACAACTGATCAAGAAGCCTCTCTCTCCACTACATACTGGAGTCGTTGCCTTGCTTGTCAGCAATGAGCATGTACAGGAGTTCATGACAGATCAGTGTTCTACTTTGTGTGATCTCCTTTGCCTGCCCAATATGGCACAGCATCATTTCAAAACCTTTTGGAAAAACTTTGGGGATCCTTTGGCAGATAAAAACAGGTAACCCTTATATATACAGTAGTCACTAATGAAATGAACAAAAGAAAACCTATTAATTCTTTATGTTAATGGACTTCATAGGAGATGACAAGATTTAAACAGATACTCATACAGCCCACCATGATTATTTATACAATATGGGAAGGCACATGACATCCCACAGAATATATGTCCATGGTGTCAGCAACATGCATCAGAAATGTTTCAAAAATGTAAATTACCAATTCAAGAGCGAAACAATTAAACATGGACAATTTCTACCTTGGGTGTCAAAGAAACACTGCTAAAGAAGTATTTTCAGTCTTTTATGAAATATACTTTACATACCAGTGCACAATTACACCCATAAGAAGACCATATACATGTAAAACAAAGAGCTCCTCATCAAAGTGGCACATTAAAGTATGAGAAACAGAGAAAATGTTACTAGTCTTTTATCTACCAATGATAAATCATCAGTTTTGGAAAAGAGAAGTTTTTCTAATATCAAAAATAATAATTGTAAGTTGTTGTACCTGTAGTGACACAAAAAGTGGGCATTCATTAGATGAAGGGCATAGGGACGATGTTCTACAGGGGCTGCTAAAGCAATGGTTAAAAACGATCTCTAGTTGTCATTTTCTTTATTTAACAGCTGTTTGTGTATGTGTAAATTATATGATCAATCACAAATTACTGCACTGATTACACTATAAGCGCTCCAGTGTGTACCCTTCGAGAACACGCTAAAGCTCAATTACTATTTTATTTTTTCCAATTGTGTTATCAGATGAGAGAGCTAAATTGACATAGAAAAGAAAGTTCTCTAGAACACAAAACAGAATAGACATGACAAGAACAATAAGGAAACTTGTTTGTTTTTGTTGTTCAGACTATAATAATTTAACTAAATGGTAAATTATAGGACTTCCAGGTATGACCGCAAAGTAGAATGTCGCGTTCAACACTGCTCCTGACAAAAATCCTGAAAATTCCATTTTAGAAACCACTGAATGCTACAACAGTAACTGAGTTTGATTTGGGTGAAACTATGCCATGCCCTGGAAGAAGTTGACGAACTTACGGACCACAAAACGTGGAGCTTAGCTCAAACGAGGCTAGCAAAAAAGTTAGCAAGGAGCTGAGCAGCAACAAGGGAGTTGATGAAGAGCTGGCAGCTAACAGCGGCGAATTGAATAACTCACTCGGCGACAAAGCAGATGTACTTGGAGCAATAAATAGTTTAAATCCGCTGATTCTCAAAAGAGCTCACCGTGTTGACCCGAAAGGAAACGCAGAAGCACCCCCCCAAGAACCGTAATTATGCAATTCCTTAATTATAAACAAAAGAATCTGATATTTAAAGCAAGTAAAGTAAAAACGGATATCCTCTACAACACATATGTCAGAGTCAAGGCCCGCGGGCCACATCCGGCCCGCGAGAAGATTTTCTACGGCCCCTGGGATGATATTAGAACCGGCCCGCAGCAAGCCGGCACCCCGTCTGAAAAAATGCGAGATGCACCCCCCCCGATCAGTCCGGCCCTCGGCTTGTAGCTAAATTTTTTATTTGGTCCTCCGTCCATTTGACTTTGACACCCCTGCTCTACAAGAACCAACGGGTGAGATTCTACAACGACGTTGGTACGGAGATACACAAGCAGCGCAAGCAGTATGATGGAGTCCGCAAGCGCCTCCGCAACCTTGGGCTAAGACACGGCATCATTCCTCCGGCTAAACTAGTGCTAACGTACCAAGAGGAAACTTTCAAGTTCAACACACCAGCAGAGGTCCAAACGTTCATCGATCGAATTCAGAAGGGAAAGATAAGTGCAATGGAGTGACTGAATAAATGCGGTACATATGGAATGTAGTGTTGGTGCGTCTCTGCTAAATATACCTTTTTGTTAGATCATCATTATGTTACATGGTATAATATGAAGTTGCACTCTTTATTATATTGTTTATTATATATACCTTATACTTCTAGGTTCATTGTTCTGTTACGATGTTCTACCTCTAATATACATACTAGAGACCACCTTAAATATACAAGGATAATTAGACTGTTGGAAACGCAGGAGAAGGTCGAGTACAGTACATAATTTTTTTTATTTGTTAGTGGAGGTTAAAAGTTGAAAGAATAGCTCATAAGGATCTATACATATCAGTGGTTGGAAGGAATATAATGGGAGGACCTGACCATTTGTTTGTTCAGGTAATTCAGGGATTGTGGGTGTATGTTAATTGTTCAGTTGTTTTTGTTGCCCCTCTTGGACATATTTGTGGAGTTATCGCATTAATGTCTTTTAAGTTGACATGATGCACAGGACGGAAATTAAATGCACATCCTGGAACTGTAGAGGCTTACACAAAACAAAACAAAAATAAAACAAGTCATGAACAAATTGAAAGATTTAAACTCTAAAATAGAATTTTTACAAGAGACCCATCTCTTGGAGAAAGAAAATATAAAATTACATAGGAGGTGGCAGGAGGATATATATGTAGCTCCATTTACATCAAGAGCCAGCTGAGTAATGACCCTAACTCATAAATCCATTCCTTTTCAGGTGACCAATGTTATTAAAGATAAAGTGGGGCGATATCTGATTATTCGCCCATCTTAACAGAAACCTTGAACTTAGTAAATATGTATGGTCCCAATTCTAATGATGATGTTTTTTATACCAACTTCTTTCTTGCCCTTTCATCGCTGACAGGAAAATATATTATAGGGGGCGACTGGAACTGTGTTCTGGACCCCACTCTGGACAGGGCTTCAGGAGCTGACCAAACACACACCAGAAGTAGGGAAACAATATATAATTTTAGGAAAGAATTAAATTTAGTAGATATCTGGAGGCAGTTAAAACCTACTGAAACAATTTACTCATGCCATTCAAAAACATTTAGGACATACTTCCGCATAGACTATTTTTTGATTTCAAAGGAATTACTCTCAAATATAACTGATTGTTGCTATGATAGCATACTGATATTGGATCATGCTCCCTGTAATTTATTATATTCTAATAACAACTTGTTAAGAGACCCTCCCCGATGGTGCTTACACCAGAAACGGCTGAAAGATGAAACATTTCTTAATTATGTTGGAGAAAAGATAGATGAATATTTCAGTATCAATACCACACAAACTTCAGCCTGTATAAAATGGGACGCTTTTAAGGCATGTTTGAGGGGTTATATAATCAGTTACATCGCGTCAAAATCTAAAGAACAACGCAAGAGCAGACAACAATTAGAATCTAAGATTAAATTACTAGAACTACAAGGTTTTAGAAATAGCAATGCAGAAACAGAGAAGGAATTGCTGTTATTAAAAGCACACAATATGAAAAAGAATTTGCAGACAGAGCGGCCTCCAGTTTATTAAGATTAAATCAATAATTCTATGAACAAGGAGAAAAACAGGGAAAACTCTTGGCATGGCAAATAAAACTGGAAGTACAAAAAAACATAACCTCTCTTATTAATAGTAAAGGGGAAACTTTAGTAGACCCAATCAAGATAAATGAAGAGTTTAGAAAATACTATGAAAGGCTGTATGATTCTCAAGACACCTCCAATATACAGGAACACAACTCATTTCTAGAGGGGGTACTGGAGAGTGCTCCTCCTGGGGACTCCCTTGTTCTGCTGGGGGACTTCAACTCTTCGTGGGCAATGACAGTGAGGCTTGGAGGGGCGTGGTTGGGAGGAACGGCCCCCTTGATCTGAACTCGAGTGGTGTTCTGTTGTTGGACTTCTGAGCTCGTCACGGATTGACCATAACAAACACCATGTTCAAGCATAAGGGTGTCCATATGTGCACTTGGCACCAGGACACCTTAGGCCAAACATGGGTAAACTACGGCCCCCGGGCCGTATACGGCCCGCTAGGCTTTTTAATCCGGCCCGCCGAACTTGTCCAAATTATCGTAAAAACCATGGATGTGTAAATCCTGTTTCATTTCCCTTTCCCCTGCAATACCCTTGTTTCCCCGATAGACGGCGCACTAGTCTAGACACACTTTACAGCTGACATTTCCCCCCCTTCGGTAAAAATGAGCGGACCAAAGAAAAGAAAAGTGAACACTGAGTGCCGAGTGTTTAAAAAGGAGTGGACAACAAAATATTTTTTTACTGATGTCCGATCAACGGCTGTATGTCTGATATGCCAAGAAACGGTTGCAGTTTTCAAAGAGTACAATATCAGCTGTCACTTTGCCACAAAACATGCTAATTACGCTAGCAAGCCGTCAACACAAGAACGGGCGGCTACTGCTCAGAGTTTGGCAGCTAATTTACAGACTCAGCAGAATTTTTTTCACCGACAAACTGCGAACCAGGAGTCAAGTACCAAGGCAAGTTTTTTGCTGGCATTCAAGTTAGCAAAGGCTAGCAAGCCTTTATCCGAAGGCGAGTTTTTGAAAGAATGCATGGTAGATACAGCGGATCTCTTGTATCCGGAAAGCAAAGGCAAGTTAAAAAAAATCAGCTTGTCACGCAGGACAGTGACTCGGCGTGTGGAACTGATTGACAAAGATATAGTCAGCGAGTTAAACAAAAAAGCGGAGTCCTTTAATTTATATTCACTAGCACTGGATGAAAGCAACGACATGAAAGACACTGTTCAGCTCCTAATTTTTATCCGAGGGATAAATGACAGTTTTGATGTAACGGAGCTTTTGAGCATGGAATTGCTGAAGGGGAAAACGCGAGGAGAGGACTTATATGAACAGGTGTCTGCTGTCATCGAGAGAACGAAGCTGCCTTGGAGTAAACTTGCCAGTGTCACCACGGATGGATCGCCAAATTTAACTGGAAAAAACGTCGGGTTGCTGAAGAGAATCCAAGATAAAGTGAAAGAAGAAAACCCTGACCAGGATGTTATTTTTCTTCACTGCATCATTCATCAAGAATCTCTGTGTAAGTCTGTATTGCAGCTTAATCATGTTGTGGATTCAGTTGTAAAACTTGTTAACTTAATACGAGCAAGGGGACTTAATCACCGTCAGTTCATTGCGTTCCTAGAGGAAACCGATGCGGATCACCAGGACTTACTTTACCACTCTCGTGTCCGCTGGTTAAGTTTGGGGAAAGTGTGCCAACGAGTGTGGGAGGAGATTCGTTCGTTTTTGGAGCTAATGGGGAAATCCGACAAATTCCCTGAGCTTAGCGATGAGGACTGGCTTTGTGACTTTGCGTTTGCTGTGGACATATTGTCACACATGAATGAGCTGAACGTTAAGCTGCAGGGGAAAGATCAGTTTGTGCACGACATGTACACAAATGTGAGAGCCTTCAAATCCAAGCTGATTTTATTCTCCAGGCAAATGTCAAACAAATCTTTCGCTCATTTTCCCACACTGGCCATGCAGAAGGCCACCCGAAACGTGAAGAAATACTGCAAATCACTGGACGACATGCACAGAGAATTCTGCCGTCGGTTCACTGATTTTGAAAAAATTTAAAAGTTCCTTCAGCAGGTGTCCTGTCCCCTGTCACAAGACCCCGAAACAGCACCGCATGAGCTGCAATTGGAACTGATCGATCTTCAGTCTGACTCCATCTCAAAAGAGAAGTTCCGATCTCTTAAACTGAATGACTTTTACGCTTCACTTAACGAAGCCACGTTTCCAAACCTCCGGAGGACGGCACAGAAGATGCTGGCATTGTTTGGCTCGACCTACGTGTGTGAGCAGACTTTCAGCGTCATGAACATCAACAAAGCCCGTTATAGATCCCGGTTAACTGACCAACACCTCAGATCTATTCTGAGAATTGCCACAACGAAACTAACTCCAGACTTTGATGCACTGGCAAAAAAGGGAGAACAACAACACTGTTCCCACTGAAATGCGAGTTTTTCTACTGTGTTATGAAAAAAATAGCAACTTGTGCATTTACGCACAGCAGCGGGACAGGAGCTTAATTAACATGCCGCACATCGCTCTCATTTTAAAGACCCCTTCCTTTCGTCGGGTAATAATATGTTCTGAATGTTGAAAGTAATTCCATTGATTTTTTTTCCCACTAAATGTTGATTTCTTTATATTTGCACCTTCAATTGTGTCTGTTTTTTATACATTTCAATCCCCAGGTTTAATAAATTACATTGCTTGTCCAAATGCTCCTGGCCCGGCCCCTCTGTCAAATTTTAGAACCCATTCTGGCCCGCAAGTCAAAAAGTTTGCCCACCCCTGCCCTAGGCCGTAGTTCGGTGATCGACTTTGTCGTCGTTTCATCGGCTCTGCAGCTGTATGTCTTGGACACTCGGGTGAAGAGAGGTGCGGTGCTGTCTACTGACCACTACCTGGTGGTGAGTTGGCTCCACTGGTGGGGGAGGATGCCGGTCTGACCTGGCAGGCCCACCGTGTTTTGAGGGTCTGCTGGGAACGTCTGGCGGAATCCCCTGTGAGACGTAGCTCTAACTCGCATCTCCGGCAGAACTTTGAACACGTCCCGGGGGAGGTGGGGGACATGGAGTCTGAGTGAACCGTGTTCCGTGCCTCCATTGTCAAGGCGGCTCAATTCCACCAACATGCCTTCTATTGTGGAAGCTGAGCCTGGGGACTCTGGGTTGGGCTCTCCAATCTCTGGGGTCGAGGTCGCCGAGAAAAAGCTCCTTGGTGGCAGGGCCCCAGGGGTGGATGAGATCCGCCCGGAGTTCCTTAAGGCTCTGGATGTTGTGGGGTTGTGTTGGATAACGTGACTGCCAATCCAGTTCCCCTGGATTGGCAGACTGGGGTGGTGGTCCCCCTGTTCAAAAAGGGGGACCGGAGGGTGTGCTCCAATTATAGGGGGGTCACACTCTTAAGCCTCCCTGGCAAGGTCTATTCAGGGGTTCTGGAGAGGAGGGTCCGTCGGATTGTTGAACCTCGGATTCAAGAAGAGCAGTGTGGTTTTCGTCCTGGTCGTGGAACACTGGACCAGCTCTACACCCTCAGCAGGGTCCTGGAGGGTGCATGGGAGTTCGCCCAACCAGTCTACATGTGTTTTGCGGACTTGGAGAAGGCGTTCGACCGTTTCCCTCAGGGAGCCCTGTGGGGGGTTCTCCGGGAGTATGTGGTACCGGGCTCCTTGATACGGGCTGTCAGGTCCCTGTACAACCGGTGTCAGAGTCTGGTCCGCATTGCCAGCAGTAAGTCGGCCTCATTTCCGGTGAGGGTTGGACTCTGCCAGGGCTGCCCTTTGTCACTGATTCTGTTCATTACTGTTATGGACAGAATTTCTAGGTGCAGCAAAGGTGTTGAGGGGATCCGTTTTGGTGGCCCTAGGACTGCATCTCTGCTTTTTGTGGATGATGTGGTCCTTTTGGCTTCATCGGGACGTGATCTGCAGCTCTCGCTGGAGCGGTTCGCATCTGAGTGTGAAGCGGCTGGGATGGCGATCAATGCCTCCAAATCCGAGGCCATGGTCTTGAGCCGGAAAAGGTTAGAGTGCCTTCTCCGGGTCAAGAGGGTGTCCTGCCCAAACTGGAGGAGTTCAAATATCTCGGGATCTTGTTCACGAATGGGGGAAGAAGGGAGCGGAAAGTCGACAGCCGGATTGACACAGCGTCTGCCGTCAAGCGGGTGCTGTACCGGTCCGTCGTGGTGAAGAGAGAGCTGAGCCAAAAAGCGAAGATCTCGATTTACCGGTTGATCTACGTTCCCACTCTCATCTACGGTCATGAGCTTTGGGTCATGACCGAAAGAACGAGATCGCGGATACAAGCGGCTGAAATGGGTTTTCTCCGTAGGGTGTCTGGGCTCTCCCTTAGAGATAGGTTGAGAAGCTCAGTCATCCGGGAGGGACCCAGTAGAGCCGCTTCTCCTTCACATCGAGAGGGGCTAGTTGAGGTGGCTCGGGCATTTGGTCAGGATGCCTCCTGGACGCCTCCCTGGTGAGGTGTTCCGGGCACGTCCCACCGGGAGGAGGCCCTGAGGAAGACCCAGGACACGCTGGAGGGACTATGTCTCTCAAATCTTCCAGAAAGAAATTGTAGAACTTGACAGTGATACACTGGAGCTTAAATGTGTACTTTGTTTAAAAACTTTTAAATAATGCTTGTTTGATCTTGGAGAAGAACACAGACCTGACCCAGTTTTCAGCGGTGTAACAATTCAGGAACTGATCTTTAAAAGTGTGTATAAAAACAAGTGCAAACATGATAGCACCTTCAAACCTGATCTACAAGTAAGACACAAAAACAGGATTGTGTCGGCAAAATGACCAACGTAGCAGGCACAACGTAATTAGCACTTTTGTTTTCATAAATATGTTGAACATATGCTGACCATCACATATAAGATACTTGGGAGGAGGATATCCAAATGTATGACTTACCACAATCAATGCGATTTACTAAACCAGAGTAAATTGGTTTTGTAGATTGCGGGTTCTGGTTTTGGATATTTTTAGCATGTTTATAAAGCATGTGCAACCTGGAATGCAAAAATGAAGCCTAGGCGAAAATCCAATCGTCATTCAAGGACTCCTTCAACGGGACAAGCTGCCTTGGGTCCGCCTACTCATTAGCCATGCTTTGACCCACCTCCTCCCCATCTCCACCTTCATCCAGGCGAACATCCTCCAGGCTCTCTCCATGCTCCTCCATCTCTCCAGGTTCTGCTCCACCACCAGTGTTCGGACCCGAGGGGGTCGGGGGAGGGGGGGGGGGGCACCCTGAGTTATGCCCGAGCCGAGCTCCGGCTCGCAGTGTTCCTCAGCTCATTAGTCTTCTTCCGGGTCTGAGCGGCAAAGATTGAACCATTAAAACTATTCTAACTGATACCTTTTTCTGTGTGAGTCTCTCCAGATTGAAAAGGAGAGACTCACACCCCCTAAAGCTCCAAAGGACAAAGTGACTATCAGAAAAATGAAAGGTATCCCAAAACTGCTTATTGTTGGAGATGAGGCACGTTTGCAATCCCAAGAAAACGAGAGTGATTTCTTTTCCTTGTGACACCGTATCTGATTTAATTCACAGAGTACTTTCTCTAATGATGAGCCAGATATTGAGACTTTAGTTATGCATGTTGGAGCCAACAATCTGGCAAAGCAGAAATGTGAGATTCTGAAAAAGGACTTTAATATTCTTCTGAACACTATGGGAAAATTCAAAATGAAGTTATTTCCTAAGCCAGAGGTGGTAAAGGCAAGTCAGCTCCATCAGACAAGGAAGCGCAAACAGATCATGAGCAGTGTGGTGCAGCTGGTGAAGAGGTTGACGAGGGCCGACCATATCTGACTTGGCTGGGATCCTAGAGGCACAGTGGGAGAAAGAGATGGCATGTCAAGATCACAGGTTTAAAGCCCTCCAACACTAATTCAGTTTTATTTCAAGAGGAGTTTCAGGCCCAGTCTTCTGCAGGCCTGAGGCCTTTTGTGCAAGACCACGCCCCCTCCTCTCCAGACTTGAGGCCTGATGACGGTGAGTCACCTGGCTTAACAGAAGACAATGCAGATTTGCATTGTCTTCTGTTAAGCCAGGTGACTCACATTTTTATAAAGAACCAAAACTGTAAAAGCTAAGTGATGAGGATGACATTGAACATTTCCTTATAGGGCGTTTGTGTTCCTACTGGCTTGATTGCTAAACCGAACTTGCTAACCCGGAAATGTGTGATCCCTGTGCAAGATTGCATCATTCGCTGGAGGAAAAAATCCATCAATTGGGGGAATTAATTAAAGGTAAAGATGAACTGCTGAATGACCTTATTTCGGTCGCGTTGGCTCAATCCAGCCAAATTTCTCTTTTGCATTCATCTTTTACGAATCCCCGTGCTCCTTCGGCAACTTTCTGCCCTCCACACTCCAACTTCGACACCGCATCAACTCTTCCGTGGCTCCCTACCTGCGGATCAATCAACCGGAACTCATCTAGCAAGAGCCCTGAAATCATCATTAAAAAACAATACGCCAAACCCAAATCTGAGGCCATCAAACAAAGCCTCACCTCAAATAAGGATATTGATCGGTATCAATCGATTGTTGATCAGCTATCTACAGACTGGCCTCGTCTGGGTGCCCGACCTAAAGCCCCCCTTCTTACTTCAACTCCTAGCCTGATCCAAGATTCTAAAAAGTCATCCTGGACTGATGTCGGTCGTAAAGGGAAAAAAGGCAAAACGACACTGACTGATCATTCTTGTCAGCCACTATTAGTCAAAAATCGGTTCTCACCGCTCTGTGCCAACACCGACGAGCTTCCTCTGGTCAGCGCCGCAGCCTCAATCTCATCCGGGCCGGCGCCGCTCTCCTCATCAGATGGAATTCTATCTGCAACCGACCTACCTCCTCTGGATAATCGGAATCGACAATTGATTCGGGGACCAGCTTCTTCTTCACGCCGCAAGTTGGTGAGCGAAGCCGTAAAACGAAACTGCGAAAATAAACCCTCTCCCCCTGCGAATACAACCAGTTCTACCCCACGAACGGCGAACAGTCTGCAGCAGATGATCCCGGATGGGGATTCGTGCTCTCGTCGTTTGAGAAAGGAGGCTTTTGTCCACCCTGACGCTCAAAACCACCACAATGAGGGAAAATCTCCTAGGCCTCTGTTTCCACCCGCAACGCTGATCATCGGTGACTCCATAATCAGGAAAGTACGATATTTTAATGCAATCACTCACTGTTTACCCGGTGCCACAGCCCTGATCATCCTAAACAAACTCCAGGAAATATACCCGTCCTTGCCCTCCTCTATAAAAAGGATTGTTCTTCATATTGGAACTAATGACACACTCCTGCAACAATCAGAAAAAACTAAAGACGATTTTAGCAAACTTTTGGATTTCTTAGAGACTTGTGATCAAACTGTTTTTATCTCTGGGCCCATCCCCACTTTCGGTCGTGGCTCTGGACGTTTTAGCAGAATCCTCAGCCTACATACCTGGTTGCAGTTTACATGTAAAGCTCTGAATATTTCTTTTATTGATAATTTTAACTTATTCTGGGATCGTGGGTACCTCTTTACAAGGGATGGAGTTCATCTAAACAACAATGGTAGCAGGATACTAAAAACTAATCTGCATTACTGTATTTCCTTGACTTTAAGTAATCAAAATTGACTACCTGCATCAACACAACCTGCTTTTAGGAATACCTCCTCTACTATTTATCTAGCTAGGTGTGTGCCTCCCCATCATGAAAATGAGGGATTACAGAGTAAAACTGTAAGAAATATACAAGTTGGTGAGATTCATCCTCATGATTTCTGCACAGTGAAATCAACTTCTACTTTTGAGGAACCATCAATAATACCAGTTCTGATAAACAAAGGACTAAATTTAGTAAAATCACACAGAAACAAAAAAGTCTCTAGACTGCAAAATTTAATATCTATTCCACTTCAACCAATGCTGAAACCAAACAGAAATCTGAAAGCTTCATGCTGCATATTGAAGTTGGCTTTATTAAATATCAGATCCTTGGCAGGAAAATCATTTTTAATTCAAGATTTTATTATTGATCATCGTCTAGATTTTTTATTCCTGACCGAAACTTGGCTGAATCAAAATAACAGTTCATCTATCCTTATTGAATCATGTCCTCCAAATTTTAGCTTTGTAAGCCAGACCAGAACTGACAAAAGAGGAGGTGGAGTCGCAGTTTTGTATAATTCTGCCTTTACTTGTAAGCAGATATCCTATGGAAACTTTTCATCTTTTGAATATGTTGCCTTGCAACTAAAATCGTCCTCTCGTATCTTGCTGCTGAATATATACAGACCTCCGAAACTCTGTGCAAATTTCTTTGATGATTTCACTGAGCTATTATCCCTAATTTTGGTGGATTTTGATTTTGTTCTTATTGTTGGTGATTTTAACTTTCATATTGACAATCCATTGGATCGAGGCAGTAAAGAGCTACGCCAGATCCTAAATAACTACGGACTGATCCAACATCTCTCGGGACCCACTCATAATCATGGACACACTTTGGACCTTATTATCTCTAAGGGACTCATTGTATCTAAAATTGTAGTGCTTGATGTAGCATTGTCAGATCACTTTTGTATTTTTTGGGACAGCTTTCTCCCTGCACAAAAAGACAATTATACACAGGTAATTTCAAAAAGATGCATCACGGAAACTACAGCGGATCAATTTATTCAAGCTTTTTCTTCAACTGCTATACACTCCTGTACCTCTTTGAGTGATCCAATAGACAATTTTATTTTTAAAATTGAGAAGGTTATTGACACGATTGCTCCAGTTACTACAAAAGTAGTCTCTGGGAAACGTAAACCACCTTGGAGAAATTTTGAGTCAGTTAGAATAGGAAAAAAAGTGTGCCGGAGAGCAGAACGTCGGTGGCGTAAAACTAAACTACAAACTGATCTAGATAGTTACAAAGATAAACTCAAAATGTTTAATTCTGAACTAAGAAATGCAAGAGAGAGTTTTTTTTTTCAAATGTCATTTCTACCTCTATCAACAACTCTCGTGCACTGTTCTCAATTGTTGACAGATTAACAAATCCATCTTTTTCTGTTAACCGTGAATTTCTATCCTCTGAGGCCTGTGACAAATTTGCCACCTTTTTTAGAAATAAAACTGTGAAAATAAGGGAAAAAATTAACTCCTCTGTATCTGTTGTTGGGAAACAATTAACTATGTTTCCCCCAAAACAGAATTTACCTTTGATGACCCACTTTAACCTGATCACTCAAAAAGATTTGAGTTACACCTTGCATCATATGAAATCATCCACCTGTTCCCTTGACATTATACCTACAAGTTTATTCTTAAAGGTCTCAGAAGTTTTGGCTCCGGACCTCCTACAAATAATTAATAAGTCACTGTCCTCTGGAGTCTTTCCTCAGGCTCTAAAGACTGCGGTAGTTAAACCACTTCTCAAAAAGCATAATCTAGACCCATCAAATTTAAGCAATTATCGACCAATATCTAACTTACCTTTTCTGTCTAAAATACTAGAAAAAATTGTTTTTCAGCAAATCAATAGCTTTTTGGCCCTGAACAACTGTTTTGATGTCCATCAATCAGGCTTCCGTCAACATCACAGCACTGAAACTGCGCTGGTCAAAATATTCAATGACCTCCGTCTAAACACTGACCGTAATAAAATATCAATATTAGTTTTACTTGACCTGAGTGCTGCCTTTGACACAGTCGATCATGAAATTCTATTATCACGATTAGAAAACTGGGTTGGCATTTCCAGTATAGCACTAAACTGGCTTAAATCCTACCTGTCCAATAGAACCTTCTGTGTGTCCATAGGCAATTTTAAATCCAAACTGAATGAAATTACATATGGAGTTCCCCAAGGCTCCATCCTGGGGCCGCTTCTTTTTAATATCTATATGCTTCCGTTATTTCAAATTATACAAAATAATAAGATAGAATACCACAATTATGCCGACGACACACAGCTGTACATTAATCTTTCACCAGGAGATTACAGTCAAGTTCAAAAACTCACCAAATGTATTGAGCAGATTAATGTCTGGATGGGCCAAAATTTTCTCCAACTAAATAAAAACAAAACTGAAATATTAGTGTTTGGACCAAAAGAGCATAGATTAAGTATAATCCCCCAACTTCAATCCATTGGATTAAAATGCTCTGATGAAGCCAAGAATCTGGGGTAATCATGGATCCTGATCTGAACTTTAATAATCACATCAAATCTATCATAAAAAATCATACTACCATCTAAAAACATTGCTAAAATTAGACGACTCATGTCCCCACAAGACTCTGAAAAATTAGTTCACGCCTTTGTTTTTAGTAGACTCGATTACTGCAACGCTATTTTTACTGGATTATCAAAAAAAGCAATAAGACAGCTCCAGCTTCTCCAGAATGCCGCTGCAAGAGTCCTGACTAAAACAAAAAGAGATCAGCATATCAGTCCAGTTCTAAGATCCCTGCACTGGCTACCCATTACTCAAAGAATAGACTTTAAAATCTCCTTAATGGTTTATAAAGCACTTCATAATAGAAACCCAGACTACATTTCTGATCTTCTTCAATCATATATACCACTCAGACCTTTAAGATCATCACAATCAAACTTTCTAACTATTCCGAGAGTCAGAACCAAACATGGTGAAGCAGCTTTTAGTTTTTATGCTCCAACACTCTGGAATAAACTTCCTGCTCACTGTAAGACTGCCCCTACCTTGAGTTTATTTAAAACAAGGTTAAAAACCTTCTTATTTGACATTGCCTATTCTTAGATGTTTGTTTTTAACTATATTCAAAGTGTAATATTTTATTTTGTACATTTTTAATCTGCTTGGGTTTTAATTTACTTTCTTTTTATTATCTTCTTGTTGTTTTTAACTTGTTTTGTACAAGCACTTTGAATTGTCCTTGGCTGAAAGGTGCTATATAAATAAAGTTGCCTTGCCTTGCCTTGCCTTATAACTTTTGAGAGGATAGCCTGTGTTTGCAGATGGCTAAAAAGTGACTGGGCATTTCAGTTGATTCCACTATTGACTGATAAAGCCAGGAATGCCTTTGTCCTTGTGCCTTACTGGATGGACCTTAACTAGAGCGACTAGTTCCCTTCCTCCCTCTCTGCTCCCCCACAGGATTCACAGGATTCACAGGATTCACAAGATACCTATAAAAAAATGTCTTCTGGACCGGAGTTTCTTACATTTACAGATGGAATGAATCAACAGGTTCGTCTCGCCTAGAGCTCATGTGGCAGACCTCTCTTCATTTAAGGCATCTGCCTCTGACTTCCCAGAGGATCCATCACTCTGCATTTCTGAGGTCTGAGGCCGGGGTCCACATATTATCTTTACACCCGTCTTACCCCAGAATGTGTTCGGCCCTCCGGCACTGCAAAACAGGACATTACCTGTTCGGATGACTACAAGAAAATTGACTAAAAGCAGAAATATAAAATACAGTTTACCTAATTCAAACCTGAGACTGTTCCCCTGCCTAAAGAAACCTCAGACTGAAGAACTTTTGGCCTCCAAGTCACTTAAACTAGCTTTTTTAAATACCAGATCTCTCTGTGCTAAAGTTCTATTAATTAATGATTTCATCACTAAGCATATCGATGTTATGTTTCTGACAGAAACATGGTTGAATGAACCAATTGTACTAATTGAATCAGCACCTCCTAAAAACAATTTTTTAAGTGAGAATAGAAAACATAAAAAAGGAGGAGGCAGGCTTCAATACTTAAGACTACCATAAATAGTAGTAAAATTTCCTTGGGTCATTTCACCTCTTTTAAGTATCTTGGAATTGAAGTTAAAGGCCACAAATGAACTGTTAGGATTCAAGTGTGTGAGTGCTCCTCAGATAGACGACCTTCGTGGGAGAGTTCTGGCAGGCTGGCGCACCTGCAGCGGATTCCCGCAATTGGCTGCAGGACCCCGTTGGTCCTGGGTTTTCCCTGGCTGAGACAACACAATCCTCAGCTTAATTGGTATGAGGGCAGAGTGGAGTCATTGAGCAGAACCTGCCACGCAACCTGTTTACAGTCGGCCCGGATGAATCCGCAATTTGACATCACCCAGGAGGATGAGGAGGACACCCTGGATCTGTCCAAAATTCCTCCCGAATATCATAATTTGAAATTACTGTTAAAGAAAAATAAAGCACTCTCACTTTCCCCCCACTGCCCCTACGACTGCGCTATTGATCTCCTTCCCGGTGCTACGCTGCCCTCCAGTTGGCTTTATAATATTTCTAAGCCGGAGAGGGAGAGCATGGTGAAATACATTAACGAGTCCCGCGCTGAAGGTATTATTCGCCCCCCCAAGTCTCCGTTGGGGGCCGGATTTGTTTTTGTGCCTAAAAAAGATGGTTCTCTCAGACCATGTATCGATTACAAGTGTCTTAATCAGATCACAATTAAAAATAAGTATCCTCTTCCCTTTCTCACATCAGCTTTTGAACCAGTACAGGGTGCCACCATGTTCACTAAATTAGATCTACGAAACGCTTACCATTTGGTGCGCATCCGTGAAGGTGATGAGTGGAAAACTGCATTCAAAACCACGCTGGGCCATTTTGAATATCTAGTCATGCCCTTCGGTCTGACGAACACCCCTGCGGTTTTCCAATCACTTATCAATGACATGTTGCGTGATTTTCGGGATCAGTTTGTGTTTGTTTACCTTGACGACATCTTGATCTTCTCTAAGACCATGAAGGAACACAAACAGCATGTCAGGTCCGTCCTACAGCGCCTTCTCAAAAATAGTTTGTACGGTAAAGCGGAGAAATGCGAGTTTCATGTACCTTCCATCTCGTTCCTCTGGTTCATTTTGGAGAGCGGGCAGGTGAAGCCAGATCTGTGGAGAATTTGTGCAGTTTTGGATTGGCTGATTCCATCCTCCCGTTAGCAGCTACAGTGTTTTTTGGGGTTCGCTCATTTTAATTATAGTCAAACTGCAGCTCCCATGACCAGTCTCACATCCACCAAGATCCAGTTCTCCTGGACTCCAGAAAGAGACGCAGCGTTCTTGGCTCTAAAAGAGAAATTTGCTAATGCCCTGGTCCTGATCCAGCCAGATCTATAAGTATTATAAGTATTTATATTTGTAATTGTAATTTATATTTGTAATTAACATAAAACCTATCAATGTGCCAAAACCTTCTCCAGTTGAACAAAAACAAAACTGAAGTTATTATTTTTGGACCTAAAGAGGAACGACTGTTGTTAGCTCAGTACACAGCTTCAGTTATTACAACTGAAGCTGTAATAACAACTGAAGCTGCAGCGATCAGGCTCGAAACCTGGGAGTAGTGATGGACTCTGACCTGAACCTTCAGAGCCACATAAAGACAGTTACAAAGTCGGCCTTCTATCACCTGAAGAACATTTCCAGGATTAAAGGACTAATGTCTCAGCCAGATCTAGAGAAACTCATCCATGCGTTTATCTTCAGTCGTATTGATTATTGTAACGGCGTCTTCACAGGTCTGTCCAACAAATCATTCAAACGGCTGCAGCTGATCCAGAATGCTGCTGCTCGCGTTCTCACTAAAACCAGGAAGGTAGAGCACATAACACCAGTCTTACAGTCCCTCCATTGGCTACCTGTAGCTCAGAGAATAGACTTTAAAGTACTGTTGTTAGCTTACAAATCGCACCACAATACATTAAAGATCTGCTGTTGTTGTATCAACCTTCAAGACCCCTCAGGTCTTCCAGTACTGGTCTGCTCTGCGTCCCCAGAACCAGAACCAAACGAGGAGAAGCAGCATTTAGCATCTATGCACCACAAATTTGGAACAAACTTCCAGAAAACTGTAACAGCTGAAACACTGACTTCCTTTAAATTTCGACTAAAACCTACCTGTTTAGGATTGTATTTGAAACGTAGATAATTACAAATTTAATCATGAAACTTGACTTAATGTTGTGTTTTGATTGTTGATTCTATGTTGCATTTTGTTTAACTGTTTATTCAGCCACTGCTGATGAATGGAAGGTGGCTTATCTTTATGAAGGCTTCAACTTTCTAGTTCTAATTATTGTTCAGTTTATAATAGTTAATTTTATTGTGATGGAGACCAGGGGCTCCATCCCTATTGATTGATATTTATTTACAGAACAGATACTTTTTGCTTAATTTCTTTATTTCAGTTTGTGATTTGTTAATTGGGGTTTATCTTTCTGGTGTGTCTCTTTAGAAGGGTGGAGCAGAAAGGGAGACAAGTGCTCCAGGTGCAATTAAAAAAGCTTCTGGAGCATACCATGTGAACTAAGAAGGGTAATGCTCTGAAGTTATATTAAGTTTCATTTAATTTCTTGATTGACTTTAGGATTAGTTGTTTCTAATTTGCATGCATGTAAATATTTATTTGTACCATTGATTTTGTGTTGGGTTTGTAAATAATTTATTGTTGTTTGTCACCCCTTCACCTGGTGTGGATGGAAGTGGCCAAGAGATAAAGCCGGCTGCTGTGCGTTGGAGTGGAGAAAAGGGTGTCGGTGTATTGGTGACCTGCAGCACCAATAAAGTTATTTCCACCAAATCTTGTTGCATTGCCTCCCCTCCTTCTAACACAGTGCTGCCCTCGGAGAGTGACATTTATAAATATCTAAATTTTAATCAGTTGATGATTAAAAGTTTGTTTTGAGTATTACTGAGAAGAGCCCACATACTGATAGAGACAATTATACCCCTCTCACTTGAGTACAAGCAGAACCTTGAGTTTCCATTGTATTTAAATTTTTGTTGAAAATTAAAATAGATAATATAATCAAACAATGACCCTCTCTTTACAGAATTGCAAATGTTGTTGAGAAGTTTTGCAACTATGCAAGACAACGAACAACAAAGTGGGTCTTGATCATCCCATTGATTCATCTGCTGAAAGGAGAAAGTGAGCCGTTTCAGCCAGTTCCACCAGTTTTTGATCCACAATGTGATTCCTTGAGGGCTGAGAGACAAAGCAAAGGACTTTCCACTTCTGACAGGTGTGCAAAGTATGACATTTTTATTGCATAATTTTAAAAGTGCTACATTGCTTCAAATTTCATATTTTAACCTTTTGTGACTTTAAATAGGAGTCTGATCAAAATCATTGAAGGTCATACACACCTTGTGGACATTGACCAACATCTTGTGCGATCATGGATGTCTCTGATGCATTTGGAAGATGTGATGAACTTTTTGACTAAAGTTAAAGTCGAGCTCCTTGACGTCCTTCATTATATACATTTCAGCATGAAATCTAATATAAATCCTTCCAGCTACAAGGTATGTATGCTTGAAGATCTTAATAATAAATATACATAGTAGTCTACAGAGATCTACAACTTAATGTGATTTCATGAAAATTGAGTGTCAATTGCTGGTGTGTTTTTTTTAAACAGTCATTAAAAGACTTGTCATCTGATCTCATCAGAAAGGAATCCAGTTATAAGCAAAGGTAAGTATAAAACAAACCTATTCACTTGTCAAATAGTAAAGCTGGAGCAATTTTTATAAATTTTACCTATTACATTTTAATAAGCTGTTAAAACATTTTCCTCTGCAATTTTTGCAATATGGCAAAATATTTTAGAAAATATTTTCTTTTTTCCCTAGTTTTGATGACAAATATGGCGAGTGTTGTTTAAAAACTGCTGTGAGACTACTTGGTTCTGTCTGCTGCAACATAAAAGAACCAGGCCGCTGCGATGTTCCTCTTCAGTTTCTTGAGCTCGTCTGCTTGATCTCTAAGATATATGGTCACACTGATTCTGAGGCAAGAATTGCCACTTAATCTGTCACACCTTATTCACATCTGTGTTTTAACATTTTGTCATATTTCCACTCTTATGTCAATGTTTAGCTCAACTAATAACATTTTAATAATTATCGCAGGTACAAAGGAGAACCCAGGAAGAATCATTCGGAGAGACATTGCAAATTATAACTGAATGGCGAAGAAAAACCTTTAACAGCAAACTGCTTAAACCAGGGGACAACTTGGAGCTTTCTTTTCCCAACGAAATGAATGTAAGAATTACCGGCAGCAATATGATGCATTACCTTTTCTATCACAACTGACTCACAGCAATTAACTGGCCCACACTATTTCCCAGGGTTTTTTTTTTTTTTTTTTAGATCTGACCTCTCCTCTGATTTGTTTCTATTCTAATTTACTCTTATATCTAGAACACATGGAAATTACATTTCTGTAAAACTGATTTTGATTCAATCTTAAGATGCAAAATGGCCCATAAATAAAAAAATAAAATGTGCCACTGTTCACATGATAGCGGCAACAATGATTATTGTGCTCCTTGTGCTTTACATAAATTCATCAGATTAATTCCTAAAATTCATCTGATTTCACTTAACTTAAAAGAAAGCATTGTATATTGTCCACATTGTATATTGTATATTTACAAACTGGAAAAGTATGTTTTCATTTTTGTGGCATTTAAAGGGAAAATTTTAAATATATATTGTATCTGATCAGAGATTAAAATAAAATTAGCAGATTTTGGTCAACAGGCCATTGATTGGTGCATCTCTAATTGCATTTTATTTGTTGCTCTTTGGAAAATGAAAAAAAAAGGTTAAACTTTTTATTTTTGACAATGTTTTAGTTTAGATGCTCCTTATCTGTTGCTATAAAAAATTCCCATTCATAGGTTTGGACAAAGCTTCTTTCAGTGTCATTCAGTCATGAGGAACAAACATCTATCTGGAGAAACACATTCTTAAAAGACTTTGAAGGAAAGCTAAAAATGGTAGGGATTCTTTATTGGTATTGTATTTTTATGTTTTCAATGTATTTTCTTTACACTAAGATTTGGGTTTACCTCCTAGGAGAAACGTGTTAATCAAATTGGATTCTACTCTAAATTTGTAGAAGAACTGAGCGACACAAATCCACTGCTGTTAATTATTGAAAAATGTGCCTTGGATGCTGTAGCACATATTTGCCAGGTAAGACATCACGCATGTAATAAACATTTTCACAAGACACAATAAAACTCTTCTTTTTAGTTTCTGCATTTGGTGTGAACTTTTTTTTTATTGTTGATACCAAACTTTAGATGAGGATTGCAGAGGATGTACATACCTTGACTGTGACAATGTAGAGCTCTCAAAAGTATATTAGGCTGTTTTTAAAAGAATTATATAACATTTATGCTTGGCAAATTTAAGTTGTAAAATCTAGTGGACCAGATTCATTTGATTATGTGCAGTTTAATCCATTCGTTCTATTTTCTTTTGGGGGTTAGTTACACTTTATGTGTGAAGTGAATTTACCAGTCAGAAAAAACTGGTAAAACTAATAAACTTTATATAGTAAGAACGAAAAAAAAAAAAAAAGTGACAGGTATTTCTTGTACAGTGACTCAGTTTACAAAAGTACCTACTTCCCACAGCGTTTTGTATATATGTGTATCTAGGCCTGTCATGATAACAAATTTTGCTGAGCGATTAATTGTTTCAAAAATGACTGCGATAAATGATATTATTTGAAGACCATTTTAAACTGATGTATTGACATAATCATTCATGCGATGTCCTGCCAAAAATAGATACACTTTTTAGTTTTTTCAAAATGACACAACGCTGGAACTGGTATACAAAATAAACAAAACAACCGAAAACAAAACTAAAATTGATTCTCAGTCTCCATTACAAAGAATGCACTTGAATCAAAACTAAACATAAAATCAGTGGAAATAAATACTGCATTCAACCAAAAGAGTGCAGATTATGCAGTCTGTATACTGTCTTGCCCTTCAGTAATCATTAGATTTAGATAAAGATGGGGTTATCCAACTGCCTGATGCAATAGTTCACTCCTACCTTAAGCTCAGTTTATACTACACAACCAACTAAGATTGTCACTTACGATAATTGTAACTGATCATCCTATAGTGTGTTACAGTCAGTAGTACATCATGGCCGCTAAATCAGGCATTCGCATGTTATATCAACATGTCATATTGTCTTGGCCAGTTTATCACTGCAGCCTGTGGGGTTTTGCCCCACTGGGAGTGAGAACGCAGCCTGTTGAATGTGACAAGTAGCCATTCAGAAATCACGGATTCCCCTAAGAGCTTTCTGAGGGGAAATTACAGAGGGGAATCCCAAACAGCTGACAGTGCAACCCAAAGTCCATTGGTCATTGGAGATGATGTGTGGAAACAACATTAATGTTTATTCAACATTTTGTGCAAAGAATATTCACAGAAATAACAAGGAGAGGAGTTGGAGGGAAATTGCTACCACAATATACCCGGTAACTTTACAGTTATTCTTTGTTAACGTAACATAAATAGGTTATGATTTTCATTCAGTCAGGACATTACGCTGACATTAGAGCTATATGTATTGCAGGTAGATTCTAGTAAAACATTGATTAATGCCTGGTTTTAAAATTAGTTAACTGGACTCACAACCATTATTTTGTGCCCATATTGTTCTCAATGTAATTTTAAACACTAAAACGGTAAATACTAATTAACCGATGAAGCTTAAACACACAAATGGTAAAGACAAAAAACAGAATAACTCACCTCCACATCATAGTGCAGCAAATAAAGCCCCATCCTCCACTCTTTTATCCAACGCCTTTTCTTTTTGTTACATCTTTTATTGCTTAAAATAAGCTGACAAACTATCGCTATTGCTTCTACGTCATCAGCCTTGTTTGTTTACACTAATTTCATGTGTGATATAGTGGGTTTTATTGGATGTTCTGTCTGAAATGTGAATGTCAGTGAGAGAAATCGGTTCGTGTGTGGTGTGTTGCTCTTGCCATGTGGCTGGACACACTGCACGGAACCCAGTCGAACCTACGGCTTTTTGTCTGCTAGTTTGTGGTCTCTCAGGTTTTGAAAATGGGCGACGATCGACTGACAATTCTAAAATCGTGTAATGTGAACTGGGCAATAAGGACATGAGGAAGGGAAGGGTCAATGGAGAGCTCTGGACTTGAGCCTATTTTCATTCAGTGTCATCAATAAAAAGAGAAAAAGGCTGGAAGAAACGATAATGCCGGTAAATTAAAATTAGGTCAATAACTTATTTATCATGCAATTAATTGATATATTGTTTATTGTGACAGACCTATGTATATCAGTTGTTATCCACCACATAAACTAAAACACTTAATAGCACTTCAAACATATAAAAAAGGTAATGGAAAATGATGACAGAGTGAGTTGCAGGTTGTGGTAAGTGGGATAAATGGTCTCCCACACCCTTTGAGCCCGCAACTACCGCAGCATGTCTGTTGAAAAATAATCAAGCACTCATTGTGTGTTCTTGACATCTCTCCAGACTGGTTTCTATATTCAGTGTTTAAAGAATACAATTGATCTACCCATCATGGAAATCACTGGAAATTTAAGAGCTGTTTCTAAAATCATTGTGACCATATTGTTACACTTTATTAATGTCTTTTTTTTTTCTTCAGGATAAATCTAATGTATCTATGAGTCAGCTGTTGAAAACCCACAATATATCAAAGTTTGGAAAACTGATGTCTGTTGTGGTGCTCACGTCATGGCCAGCAGATTCTAATGGTGATCATGCTGAAGATGAAGACTTGACAATCCAGTACCTTTTGGACTGGGACATGGCAAAAACTGTCTTCCAAATGGCAGGTAATTGGAGCATATATATATATATATAAATTGTTAATGGTGTTCCAATTGATTAGCCACCTATCGCTAATCAGTTGGAAAGAAGAAAGTCTGTAATTGTGTTTGCTGATCTAAGCCTTTTGTTGCCAATCACAAAATCTGATCACCTGCAGCTCATATTTCACAATCCACAGTGGAATCCTTCATACTATGCAAGGGCATAGCAATAAATAAGCAGTGTTATCTGGAACTTGTCTGTGAGTAATGTGAAGTTAGCGTCTTTTGACAAAAAATGCCTTGGGAATGAAGCATGTCAAAGGGCATAAATTCAACAAATTTAATGACATTTAATAAACAAGCATTTGATGGAGTGTGTTGAGTTTTTGAGGCTCACCACATATAACGGGCTCTTTGTGCCTATGGCGCTGAAGTCACATCTGCATGCGCAAATGCGGCTAATTTTTTCCGCTTTGAGTCACCATGACCGCAAGGAAAGACAAAATCATATTTCAAAAGCAATTTAAGCAATACCATGAACACTGTTGTGTTCCAAGGTGCACAGCGTCTTCCAAATATGAAGCCTAGGCGCAAATTCAAAATGGAAGACTCTTTAACCCCATCCAATTGGTGCATCCCGCTCATCATCGCTGACCAATCAACGCTGAACCAAGCCACATCACGACCAATCATCGACCGAGACCCAGTTGATAAGGACCTCCAACCATGACGTCTTCCGCTTTCCAGCCGCGCTCATCTGTTCTGCCGCACGCCTCAGCTCTCAGTCAGCTATCTCACCAGATCCTTCTTTGCGATTGCTCGCCCTTCCACCTCTAATGTCCGTCATAAACGCGGCTTAGCCGCGTGTTCGGCCACTTCTTTCCCTCAGACGAAGAAGAATTTCTGCCCCGGCCTCATTCATCTCAAGCAGCTTCTCCCGCCGCTCTCTCGCTGACTGGGATCCACCGTCCCCTGCTCCTGCGCTACCCACTCCACGGTCTGTTTTTGGCAAGCGGACACATAATCCCACTGTCTTCATCCGGACTGTCCTTCGCCTCAGGCCCTGGCCGGCCCGCCAAGGCCGGCCCGCCCTAAAGAGTGAAATTACTTTTTCTATATAATCACACTTGTTTTATGAACTGCTGGTATAAGTTTTGTATCAGTAGAATTATATTTGTGGAATATATATAAGGCCTACATATATTGGCAAGCTAATAATTTGCTATGCCAAAAAATGCATCCCTCTGCTAACTTGAAGAAATGAAGAGTTACCTGTATTTTCCGCACAATAAGGCGCACAGTATTATAAGGCGCATAGAAGAGACACTACAGTAGAGGCTGGTTTATGCATTCATTAAATGGAGCTGTGCTAAAGGGAATGTCAACAAAATAGTCTGATAGGTCAGTCAAACTTTATTAATAGATTACAAACCAGCATTCTGACAACTCCGTTCACTCCCAAAATAAATAAACAGCTGTTTTATTATTTTCCCCGAGGTAAAGTTAGTGACATGGTAACATGTAGTGCAACATTTATATCACATAGTGGAGGGGAACACGTAAAAACAGTCTGACACTGTTACGGTAAATCAAACGTTAGTGCAATCACAATATAGTAACGCTGTAAATAGTGCAACAGTTATATCACATAGTGGAGGGGAACTTTTCCTCAATTCAATAGACACGTAAAAAACAGTCTGATACTGTTATGGTAAGTCAAACATTAGTGCAGTCACAATATGGTGTCCATATTCACAATATGACCAACCTTGTTCAGCTGTAAACACACAAAATATACATGTAAAGCTCACTTTATTAATTTATTCCTCATCCACGAATCCCTCGAATTCTTCTTCTTCAGTGTCCGAATTAAACAGTTGGGCGAATATGGCGTCCAACATGCCGTCTCGTCAAAGTCGTCATCAATCAAGTCGGTGTCCAGCAGCAGCAACAACAATAATTCTTGCCTTCCTCAAAGCTCGAACCACAGCTGAGAATGACATATCAGCCCAGGCATTTACGATCCACTGGCAGATAGTGGCGCATGTCGTCTGGCACTGTCTCCCCATCTTGGTGAACTTCTGTCAACCACTGTTTCCACGCAGTTAGCAGTCTAGCTAACTGCTAACTTCCCACGCATTAAGCACCTAGCTAGACTGCTAACGGCTGGATAGACACCAATATCCAGCCGCTAGACACCAATATCTAGCGGCTGAAGTTCTTCTTCTACGGGGTAAAATGAAGTCGGAGCGTAAGAGAAAAATTCAATCATTTTTCACACCCGTTTAATACACCCGTTACTCAAACGGGTGTATTACCCACATGCAGGCCAGTCAGTTTTCCTGAGACTGCACCACCTGCTTATTGCTCCCAGGCTTCTTCACCACAGTCCCTGGACACCCCGCTCGGATATGGTCAGGTGCAAAACAGCTAAAGCACAGATGGTTGGATCTGCAGTGGTACTGAGTAGTGTGTCCACCATCGCTGCACACAGCACAAGATACGGCAGGCTTTACTTTTGTCGGTTGGTCCCTCTGGCTGTGTACCTTGAACCTACTTTGAAACTTGTGCTGTTGTGGCTGCTCCTCCAGAACACGTTCGAACAGAGCAATGACCCGGTCCAGGCGGTCCGGCGAGTTCTCAGCTGACTTCCCAATAGGTGGTGCAACAACTGGAGCTGGAGGTAGTACTTCAGTACTGAGTGTCGCACTTTGCACCAAGGAGGTGACTTCCTGGTGCTGGGAAGACAGGAAACTTGGCATTTTGTGTGTGGTTAATCGCTTGCGATTTCTGCAGTGCTCAACAAGCTTCTCATGAATGTCAGCCACCGTCCAGTCCTTCAGCTGCCTACATTTGAATATGAGCGAGAGTTCAGGATCAGGGCAGTTCTGGATAAACATGGCAGCTAGATCACAGGCCAGAGAGTCAAAAGCCTTATTTTGTCTCTTTAAAGAGTCCTCTCTCACATCCAAAGCTCTGTTGAGTCTCAGCCAATAGTCAAAGGGATGTTCGTTGGGGTGGGGCACAGTAGCATAAATGTCCGCTAAGGGCAAGCTAGAGAACATTGTGTCACTGAAAATGACCCAATTTCAACTACTTAATTATAAAACCCTAGAGGAAATTATAAGTCAATTAAGCTCCAGTTCCTGCTGTCTGGATGTCCTACCCACACATTTCTTTAAGAAAGTCCTGCCTGTTGTTGCTACTGATCTGATCCAAATAGTAAACTCATCGCTCTCATCAGGTGTTTTCCCCAAGGCTTTGAAAACGGCAGTAATCAAACCACTGATAAAAAAGAACAATCTAGACAAATCACTACTGCAGAATTACAGGCCGATCTCCAACCTCCCATTCATCAGCAAAGTTATTGAAAAAGTTGTGTGTAAACAGTTAAATAGCTTCCTAACGATAACCAACTGCTTTGACTCCTTCCAGTCTGGTTTCCAGTCTCACCACAGCACAGAAACTGGCCTAGGAAAAAGTGTTCAATGACATCCATATAAATACGGACTGTGGGAGAACCACAGTGCTGGTTCTGTTGGACCTCAGTGCAGCTTTTGACACTGTTGACCATGACATATTACTGAATCGACTGGAGAGTTGGGTCGGACTCTCCGGTCCAGTGCTTAACTGGTTTGAATCTTACATAAAGAACAGGGATTTCTTTGTTTCAATTGGAAACTTCTCATCAAAGAGGTCAAAGGTCACATGTGGGGTACCCCAAGGTTCAATCCTAGGACCCCTCTTATTCAATATCTATATGCTCCCACTAGCTCAGGTTATAACAGGAAATAATATTAGCTACCATAACTATGCAGATGACACACAGCTCTACATTACGATGTCACCAGGTGACCTTTGACCCCATCCAATCACTGAACAGATGCTTAGAACAGATAAATGTGTGGATGTGCCAAAACTTCCTCCAGCTGAACAAAAACAAAACTGAAGTTATTATTTTTGGATCTAAAGAGGAACGATCTAGAGTCAGTGCACAACTTCAGTTATTACAACTAAAAACCAGCGATCAGGCCCGAAATCTGGGAGTAGCAATGGACTCTGACCTGAACATTCAGAGCCACATAAAGACAGTTACAAAGTCGGCCTTCTATCACCTGAAGAACATTTCCGGGATTAAAGGACTAATGTCTCAGCCAGATCTAGAGAAACTCATCCATGCGTTTATCTTCAGTCGTATTGATTATTGTAACGGCGTCTTCACAGGTCTGTCCAACAAATCAATCAAACAGCTGCAGCTGATCCAGAATGCTGCTGCTCGTGTTCTCACTAAAACCAGGAAGATAGAGCACATAACACGAGTTTTAATGTCCCTCCATTGGCTACCTGTCGCTCAAAGAATAGACTTTAAAATACTGTTGTTAGTTTATAAATCACTGAATGGTTTAACACCACAATACATTAAGGATCTGCTGCTGTTGTATCAACCTTCCAGACCTCTCAGGTCTTCTGGTTCTGGTTTGCTCTGCATCCCCAGAACCAGAACCAAACGAGGAGAAGCGGCATTTAGCATCTATGCACCACAAATCTGGAACAAACTTCCAGAAAACTGTAAAACAGCTGAAACCCTGACTTCCTTTAAATCTCAACTAAAAACCCACTTGTTTAGAGTTTTATTTGACACGTAATCTATTGCAAATTTATTGACGGAAGCTGACTTGATGTTCTGTTTTTATTGTTGATTCTATGTTGCATTGTGTTTTTGTGTTTGATTTGATGTAAAGCACTTTGAAATGCCTGCTGCTGAAATGTGCTATACAAATAAAGTTTGATTGATTGATTGATTGATTGATTGATTGATTGATTGATTGATTGATTGATTGAAGTGCTGCTTCAGTATCTCAAAAATCGGTTCAGGTCCTGTAGTCAGATTTAAAACTGGCTTACTGCGTATGCCAACTTTAACTACTTCATGTGCCCTCCCCACCAGCTTAGACATGACCTCATCAGCCTGTTCAACCACAGGGATGCTTTTCTTTCTCATATACAACAACATCATAACCTCCCACTCTTGGACTGAACATGAGTCATAATCCTCTTTAAAACTCACAGGTTCTTACACATCAGGGCGAACAATGACATTTAACATGGCAGACTCGTTAGCTGTAGCTCCAACCACCCCTGGACCCATTGTATTACTCAAACGGGTCTCAATGCAAGATGCAATACTTTCTCCGATAGAAACTCGTGAAGCTATGTCATTCAAAAGTCTGCCATCAACGTCACACTGTGGAGCATCAACAGTGTTGTTAACTCTTTCACCCAAATAAACAAAATTTGGTTTTGGTGTGGATGCTTCTGGGGTATTCAAAAACAAACCCCTACCTCTAGCAACTGCAGGCATAGGAGTAAACATTCTAAACACCCTTCCTCTACCAAAAGAGTTGTTGTTTGTCATAACTCTGCACTTAACTATGAAAAGAAAAAAATAAGTCTTTTTTTTTGAGCACTTAGAAATTAAACACAGTGGCAAAAGTGCACCTTCAACAAATAAAACCCGAGTGAAAAGGCTGTTAAAACATTCAAACTAATTTTGTCTCAAAGTGCCCCTCCTTCACAGAGAGAGCAAAGAAAGGAAAAAAATCCTGTAATAATCACAGCCCAGCTATACATTAGCTCTGCGCAACAAAACAAAAAAGTGAAAATAATAATAAAAACAAAAACTCCACACTTTCAAGACTGACTACCGAAGCGGCGAAGAGTCCAAACAGAGCACCGTGTCTGATAACCGGGACCGATGCGCCGCCCATGATCCGCTGAGGCGCCGGGAAGTAGACGCATCCGCCCGCGCTGGCGTAGTTGAAGACGGGTCACAGGTACCATTGTAACATCAATAATTGTGATCGGGTACTTCAATCGGGTCTGCGTTTTGTTAATAATAAGCAGGAGACAGGATGAGATGAAATGCTGTTATCTGTGTGGAACAGGATAAGAACTGATCAGGGATCAGGTTAGTCAAGAGGACAGCAACTCGCGCCCATTTCTCATGAACTGGCGACGAGATGTCTGTGTCCACTACATTTAACGTTACCAACCACCAGAAGGGGGTGCTGTTTCACCCATTACAATTGACCCAAACTTTGAAGTAATGACAAGTGGAATTCTCTACAACATTAACTATGTTACACTTACCGTAGTTGTGCGACCTCTTGTGGCGCACTGTTGGCTTTTGAGAAAATTGAAGGTTTTTAGGTGCGCCTTATAGTGCGGAAAATACGGTAAGAGGGACTTCACCTTTTCTACGTAATGACACTTGTTTTCTGAGCTACTGCTATACGTTTCATATCAACAGGACAATAGACAGGGGATACAAATATTGGCAGGCTCAGTAATTAAAATGCATCCCCTCTACATTAGTAGACTAGATAGTGTTAAGGAAAAATGACTGTTTTTGAGTGCTTAAGATAGTTAATCTCATGCCATGTGCATTTAGGTAGAATGAACATTCTTATTTGGACAAATGCTAAACAGATGTAAGCCAGGAGACAGCCAGGAGGCAAGAGATAAATATTCTCCTGGAGGAGTTTAACCAAAACACTATTCTCCTGAAAGGCTTTAAATTAAGTAGGCCATAAACCACATCTTCCCCTGCTCAGAGGTCGGAGGTCGGGGGTTTCTCAGGGAGGAGAGCTGCATCTGGAGTTGATCACAGCCTGGAATTTTGGGTTTTTTAATACATTCTTAAATATTAATAGCGTGTGTTCGATTAAAGTATATTACCCAAGTTAGAAGTATTAATCTAGTAAATGATGAATGTATTTGAAGTGTATTATCAGTGACAATTTCAGAATCAAAGGAAAATTGTTTGAAATAGAACAGGAATTCTACCTCATTTCGTTTTGTGACAAGACAAAGATTTAAGTTTTTGGAGATGCTGAAAACAGAAAAGCAGAAACTAAGTTTGGTGAAAATAACTTATAAGTTTAACAAGTAGTAAACGACTTTTGATTTCTGCTGTATACTTAGGGGAAGGTTTAAGTTTTCTGAATGTTCCAAGTAGCTTCTGGTTGGTCAACCAGCGGTACGCCTAGTTGAATACATTAAAAGTAAGACACACCTCCAATGATAAAAGTTCAACCGCAGAGTAATAATGATTCAGATAGCTGCTCTATTCTGCTTTTCCTGCATCAGCTCTCTCCAAAGACGCGTCTTTGTCCTTCTTTTTGTCTTTTCTTTCTCTATCTGTTGTCTGACTCAGGTGAAGAATGTATATCTCTGTAACTCTGCAGTTTCCTTGTTAATTCATACGGTGTTTTCCTATTGGATTAAACTCTGTAGCTCTGTGAAGTCAGCACGCCTCGCTGTTTCCTTGCCGACGTGAAGCCATCCGCTCGGGGACCCGGGAAGGAAGAGAGAGAGAGCCAAACTTTTCCATATTAAGCTAACTTAAAATATCTCTTTCTTAATAATTGTTAACCATGATATAAAATGTTCCACATAACGGGCCTCTGTTTTGTAATACTTTAAGCTATTATGGTGTTAAAAGAAAAATTGGGAAATTTCAAACCATATGCGGAGAGCATTTTTTTCAGACACTGACTGAAAAACATTCGACTCATTTGTCTCAATAAAGGTGTAAAAATCGTACTTATTGCAAATAATCTGCGATATAAAACCCACAGTTTTAAGGCTTACATGGTTAAGAAACGTGATAATGTTACGAATATCTTTAAAAGTTTCGTCTTCGGTCATATTTCAGTCCGTTTCCTCATTAATATCCGAGAGTTTAGAGCGATGCGCGCTCCCGCGACGGGATGCAATTCTCGGCAGGCATGCGTTCCTCGGCATAACACCTGTTCCTCGCTCTGGTTCAGCTACGGCAGCAGCTTCACTCACTCCCGCATACCCGCTGTCAGCCCAGTCATCAGCTCCTCCCGTCGGATTTTCCACGCCACGCCGGGCTCGGGCCTTCAGGGTAAGACATAGCCTCACATATCCCATTCATGTTTGGCAATGTTAGGAAACGTAGGACCTTTTCCCAGTCCAGCCCCTTCCCGAACTTGCAGGTCCTATTCACATACGCCACCCAGGCTGCGCTTTAAATGCTTCAGAGCTTTTAACTGAATGAATGCATAAATAAATTAGTAAATAGTAGCATCCCTCCCAGCAGTGACCCAAGTGGATCGCCGACCTCTTTTCTTCAGCGTCTCGCACTCAGTAGTAGCCTCTGTCATTCTCTGTTATCAAGCCCCATATTCCTCTTTGAACTTTAGTATGCCCGCACCAGATTTCCTGCTCCTTTTCTCGGTCCGTCTCAAGTCAGCGGCCGCGTCTGGTCACGTTCATTCGCACTGCGGGATTATTCATTCATAAAAACAGTAGTTGTATGCACACCCAGCTACTAGAGCCGTTCATGGGTTGTCATGGTTACCGCATTCATTTCTCTGATTCAACATGTGTTTTCTGAGTCCCCGCATTGTCCCTCTCCTCTTGATTGATCCCAGGTGCATCTTGTTCCCTCATTACCCCCGTGCATTTAACGTCACCTGTGTCTCAGTGTCCCTGTTGGGCCCTTGTCCTCTGTTCATAGCTGTCGCTCGTCATGCATTCTTGGTCCATTCGTTCTCCCTGGTGCTACCGTGTTGAGCCCTGGTTTCCGCTCAGCAGTGCTGCCTGGCATTTAGGATCGTTTTGGATTATCATACTGTTATTTTTCTCCAAACATCATCATTTTCACTAGTGATGGTGAGATGAAGCCTCATGAGGCATTGTACCACTTGAGCCAATTGGTTCGAGAAAGGGTTCATTTCTTGAGGCTTCATGTGCACACGAAACCACCTACTGGCCAGGTGTACAATCACAGCCCGCTGTATCTTAACACATGTGATGCATTGAATTTTTGTCTATTATGGGTCTTGGGAATGACTTCACAAAAGGTGTACATATGTGTACAATAAAATATTATTTGAACAATAAAATATTGTTTGAATGTATTCTCTGTGTGTAATTATTCCCAAAATAGTAGTGTCATGTGATATGGCATGTTGTGTAATAATGTTTTTCTGTGACTCTAGAAAAATGGCATGAGCTTAATCAGGCAGAGGACAGTGAAAGTGCTTGTGGAAGTAGGGAGGGGGTAGTGAATAGGCTAATGCTTGTGTAACTTGGATGATTTCATTCATTTTTATTAAGAAACAACAATTTCTCCACAGTTTTAGGTTTCAAAGGATTTCTCTTTTTTGACACTACTTCTCCAGCCTTTGAAAAGACACGCTCACATGGCACAGATAATGCCGGGGTGCATAAATAAATAAGTGCAAGTTTGTACAGATTGGGGTACAGTGACCGATGATTATAGTATAGTATATAGTATAGTAATGAAATACCTTGGCTGGGTGAAGCTCCAGTTTCCTCCCTATTCTCATGCAAGGCACGGTAGTGTCTTAGCATGGATGAGGTGTTATTATTGTACCCCAACTCCTTGGTGCACAATAAACACCTCACCTTTACAAAAAATAAGAAACAGTGAAAAATACAGTTCCTCATAAGCAAACCTAATGCATCTGCAAATGTTCAGTTCACCTTACCTCTCGCTGGCTCCATCCTACTCCTATCTTGTCCTCGCGCTCCCAAACCTCCTATCTATCTATCTCTCTCTCTCCTAAACTCTCCAAACACCAAACTAACTGTCTCAAACTAAATAACCACTATCCAAACTATCAAAACTCTATCCACTCTCTCAACTGACCGCAACTCGCCTACAACAACCCACATTTTGAATGGAGCCTGTGGGGTTTATAAAGCTGTCAAACCGCGCGACAAAATCTGAGCCATTTCCCGAAGCAGTCACGTGGTACAGCCGGGCAGCGAGGCCTCGGACGTCATCGTTTTCGGCTCCTCCCCTAAATGAAGCAAGCCTCGACACGCGCTTTACGGAAACGCCCCCTCCATTACTCGACACACGCCTCGAAGCCTCGGCTCATCACGTAACATCACTAATTTTCACTGCTACTTGGTTCCTTTGCGCTGCCTCACCACCCGCCACTACAGTTCATGACGCCGTTCGCAAGTAATCTCAAGTAATCGGTAACCTAAATTACTTTTTCAAGGAGTAATCAGTAATCCGATTAAAGTTACTTTTTTAAAGTAACTATGCTGTCACTCGTCCTACCGCACAACAGATAATCTGTGAACAATATCTACTTCCTCTGCCTGCCATGTGTTCTGCAGAAATAAACCGCTGCAGAAACAAACTAGCTGTTGATTAACTTGTGAGGTCATTTTGACCTCACAAGACCTCACAAGGTTTTTACTCAGTGCGCAGTCTGGCGAGGTCACACTGACCCCAAGTGGGCTTCTACAAGTTTGTTGTTTGTTCTATCCAGACAAATGAAAAAATATTTAATAAAAATCCAATTTTAAAGAAATCAATGCATAAATAATTTCCAGTTTTGATGTCAGCTTTTGCTGCTAATACTGGTTTCACAAGTCATTTATTTTCACATTTTATGGAGAAATTGGAAACTAAATGTAAAATATGAGCATAGATAGGTTTGGGTGATGTTGCATTAATGTTAACTCAGGCAATAGAATCACAACTGTTCAGAAGAAATGAATCCTCTCCTTTTAAGAATAAACTGCTATACTTTTTTTTTTTTTTGCTTTTCTACTTTTTGTTGAACTTTAACATCAGTTGTTGTGTATTGTTTTTAAGGTGGAGGAAACACCTTAAAACTGTCAGAAGAAGCACAAATTAAGATGAGTTTGGGAGCCTCTGTGTTTAAATCTGTCTCCAAAAAGTTCTTCAGTGGGCAGATCAAAATGAAAACATTGCACCAAATTCTCCAGAGAGAACAAAACTTTCTTGATTTGCTGAAAATAGGTGAGTATGTTCTCTGTTTCTCTTCACTTTGTTCTTACAACTATTCTGTTGTCTTAAATGGTTTCTTCTCTGAAATCTAATACTCAAAAGTGTTCCCTTTGTGTTTAGTTACTGTATGTTTCAGTGTGCAATATTCACTCACGTAATACCATCTGGGAGATAATGGACCTTACGAGAGGGGCTGCTTTTCATTGGCTGATGCCCATTCTACGTGTCCATTTGCGTGGCTGTCTCAAAAATACACGCTTCCCATTAGCCAAGTACACCATAATGGCAGTAATGATTCAACCTTTACCCTTAAAGCCTGTCTGCTACACAGTCTTAGCTAAACAGATCAATATGCAATGTGTACTGTATCTGACATACACTAAAGATTTTATTTTAGCAGAAAAGGCTTTAGACTAAACTGTTACTCATGTTAGCCACTCTAGCACCAAGTACAGCTAGTCAATCAACATCGCTGTGTTCAGGGAAGCGCTGATTAATAATCGAGAAATAAATATCAAGCCTGGAAACTTGATATTGTAACTGACTGAATCTTATGTATTTAACGTAATCTTTGCTCATCTTGAGGGGCACAGGCGGTTGCCACGGTAACAGGTGTCCTTAAACCTCAAAGAGAGAGAGAGTAAGAAGGTATGAGTGGTTTTGAGTTGATCACCTGTTTGGGTTATTTTACCTTTGTTTACCTTTGCTGTGGCTCATTACATCCACTAGAGTTTCTAAACTTTGGACTAATTATCTCGTTCGTTTGTGGGCATACCTCATTCACAACAAACATCAAATAGAACAAATATATTTCATAAAATTTTAACAAACAAATGGCTTCTACCACAATAATTATGTGAAATTAAATTATTATATCCCAACTTCAGAAGATTTACCTTTACCTTTAAAAGCTCTTTGGTTCCTCTTATCAGTCTGTAACTTCTCATATTTCAGTCATCAAACCAAATTTCAGATCTACCATAACTGACTGACACCTGCTGGCCTCAGGGTTGCAACCAGTTTGTGACTGAGAAGCCAGTAACCTCCTCCCAGATGATGACATGAACTTGTTAGTTCCTCTGTCCATTGTAGTAGCTCATATATTGTGAAAATCCGGTAGAAATGATGCACTAATTGAGTACAATTGCTGGTACTTGTGACAGTGCAATGACAATAAAGTTGAATTCTATTCTATTCATGTTTACATAAAAACAATGCGCCGCAAAGCTTTGTTTGTGAGACTTGCGGTCACGTGGGTCAGTTGTGGGCAGAGCTTGGTAAGGTCCATTAGGTGGTCTCCTGACAAATCTAACTAGGCTGTCATGGTAGATTTAGTACCATGACAGAAAATATGTGCCACATAAAAATGTAACATTTATTTCCTCAAAAATATTGTTTTGTCATTAAATGTCCCCCCCACCCCTTTAAAACACTTATGTGCCCGTGGGCTTGTCCACATTCATCTTCAGTATTCTATCAGAGTATGACTACATGACAAGAGTATTAGTTTTGATTGATGGTGTTAGGATAATTTTTTTATCATTGTTACAGCTGTTGTAGTGTTACTAGGGTCATCTATATGTTAATTGAAATAGGTGTGTGGGACAGAGTTGACCTTACTTTAACACAAGTGTGATCTTTGATGATGGTCTTTTGAGAGTTTCCCTTAGTCGTAAAACTACGTCTGCTATGTGTTAGATCCTGGGGGCTCCTAATCTTATTAGCACCAGCCCCTTTTGTTCTTGTTTTGTGTTAATAAAAGACAAGTTCTACTGCAGAGCTTCAGAACACATGGTGAACTGTTCTGAGGAGCAATTCTCTGTGTCTTCTCCTTCTGCAGAAGCTTGGTTGAAAACTCATAACGTTGTCTGTGGTTCTTTCTTTGTATTTAGGTAAACAAAAATACCCAACAGATGGAACTTGACTTAATGTCGTGTTTTGGTTGTTGATTCTATGTTCCATTATGTTTCTGTGTTTGATATGATATAAAGCACTTTGAAATGCCTTGCTGCTGAAATGTACTAAACAAATAAAATTTGATTTGATTTGATTTTGATTTGATCCATGCAAGGGGACTTGACAGCCATTCAGAATGGCAGTAATTAAAAATTAAAGCTGCAAGCAGCCTCGTGCGGTCCTCGCAGCAAGCGCTGCTCCGGCGCACTTGCCACGGCGGAGTGACAGCCACCGCGGAAGCTCTCGCACCATTTCCAGAGCCGGCGCCCACTCGCCACAGCAGAAGCTTTCACAAATCTTCCCCGCCCGATCGCCCGCCAGACGACACACATGAATGCGTTCGGGAGTGGTCCTCGATGACTCAAAAAATCTGGTGCAGATCGGTCCATGTACAGTGGAGAAATAGCTGACGGAAAAACCTAGGGGGCGCAGTGGAGTCAAATTACATTTCAAAACTTTTGAGCTCTTTAGAGGTGACCACAGGTCTTATATTTCGAATTTGGTGCCAATCGGATCATCCATGTGTCATTTAAAGACAATCGTATGAATATGGCGAGGGTTTGATATTCCCCATCTGGCCACGCCCACACTGTTCAGTCAGCATTGACAGAGTTCATTATATTATCATTTATGTCACCATACACTGCATTAAACCTATATAAATAACAGAAAAAGTTAGACATACAGCGGGAAAAAAGGTGACTTCCTGTCGGAAGTGGGCGGGGCTTAGATGACGTCACACTATGACAACACAACATCATTCTCTGGACACAGTTTCATGTTGAATGGGTCAAAGGTGTAAGATAGCGACCGTTCCCAGTAAAACATGATACTTCCTGTTCTCAGGGGGCGTGGCCTAAGTGATGTCATCATTTCACCATTGGGTGTTGTAGGAGACCCGAAGAAGATCAATCACTGAATGTTTGGTTGATCTGAGAGTTTTTGAATGGGAGTTATAAGAGTTTTGTGTTTTGTGGCAAATAGTCAAAGTTTGACACATAGCCACGCCCACATACTTTGAAGTACGAGAATTCCTTCGATAACTTTTGAACTTTGATGTCTCAAGTGTGTGCTGAGTGATTTTGAAGTCTGTATCTGAAAAACTGTAATCAATCAATCAATCAAACTTTATTTGTATAGCACATTTCAGCAGCAAGGCATTTCAAAGTGCTTTACATCAAATCAAACACAAAAATACAATGCAAGGAGGAGTTTGATCAAATAAGAAGGCTGTAAACGTCAAAAATGGTGTCAATTTTGGAACTTCAATCCAAAATGGCCGACTTCCTGTTGCGTTTAGGGCATGGCTCCAAGAGACTTTTTTGTACGTGCCGACAAGACACATATGTGTATTAAGTTTCATAATTCTATGTTAAAGCATAGCTTGGGGCTGATCATTTAAAATATTCTAGGGGTGCTGTTGAGAAATTAGGCCACTCCCACCAAATTTTAATATGAGTTTCTTTCAGGGGGTGGATAAGGGTCCATCCTAGTGAATTTGGAACAGCTCGGCCCAAAACTGTGGAATTCAGAGCCAAACGTATGACAAACGTTAGAGGTCACTTCAGCACACCGCCACGCCCACTTGCTCCATCGAAGCCGGTCGGGGCTGGAATCCAAAATACACCAACATGTCGTCTGTCTCTGGAAAAAGTTTCAAGTCGATTAGTTCAAAGGTGTAAGATAGTGACCGTTCCCAGTAAAACATGACACTTCCTGTTCTCAGGGAGCGTGGGCTTAGTGATGTCATCATTTGACCATTGGCTATTGTAGGACAACCGAAGATGATTAATCACTGAAAGTTTGGTTCATCTGAGAGTTTTAGTGTAGGAGTTATAAGAGTTTTGTGTTTCACGGCGAATAGTCAAAGTTTGACACATAGCTACGCCCACATACTTTGAAGTACGAGAATTCCTTTGATAACTTTTGACCTTTGATGCTTCAAGTGTGTGCTGAGCGATTTTGAAGTCTGTATCTGAAAAACTGTAGGAGTTCGATCAAATACGAAGGCTGTAAACATCAAAAATGGGGTAAATTTTTGAATTTCAATCCAAAATAGCCGACTTCCTGTCGTGTTTAAACCATGGTTCCAAGAGACTTTTTTATACGTCCGGACAAGGTACACGTGTGGCAAGTTTCGCATGGCTTGGTGCTGATCATTTAAAATTTTCTAGGGGGTGCCATAAAGAAATTAGGCCACGCCCACCAAATTTTATTATGGATTCCTGTCTTGGGGTGGATAAAGATCCATCCTAGTGAGTTTGGAGAAGCTTGGCCCAAAACTATGGAATTCAGAGCCAAACGTATGACAGCGGCGTTAGAGGTCACTTCGCCATGCCGCCACGCCCACCTGCTCCATCGAAGCTGGTTGGGGCTGGACTACACAACACACCAACATGTTTATGTTTCTGTATACAGTTTCTTGTTGATTAGGTCAAAGGGGTAAGTAAAATAAGTTTAAAAAAAGCCTTAAATTTTTTCCAATACAACATGAGGTTATTGAGATTTTTTTTCATTTGATCAATTAATAAAATTCTCAAAGTTTTTATAGAAAAAGCATATGTACAAATAAACCCCCAGCAAAAATAAATTACAATATCTTATTTAAGATATGTGTTCTTAAAAGTTTTATGTATATAGACATGCCTTTAATAGCACAAATCAACATACTACATGTAGTCTTTAAAAAAATTCATTGAGTGTTTAAATGTTTTGTTTAGGACATCTGTTACTGTTCAATAGGATTCTACAAAGGGGTGCTATTTTTTTGCCGTTATTTATTATTTGCATTTTATTTGTTTTTCTAGGTTACCTCTGTGATGATGGTCGCTGTAAAGATGAAGCATACATGAGAAGATTTTTGAGACTAAGGAAAGAGGAAGCAGATGCAGTATCCAGTGAAAAAGAGATGATCAGAGATCTCCTACAATTCTGTCAGGAGGCCTCTAAATATGTCAAAGGTGGGTAACATTCACAAAGGATCCTGCAGATAATTTGCATGATGTTTTTGTCCTGAGTAAGTGAAACTAAGTACAACACAAATTGCACCCTTTCAACACCACCTAAAACTGTTAACACATGCTTGTCAAGGTCAATGATTTTACAGTCTAAGGAGCTCCCACTATCTTAGACATATACAACCAAATGCAGCCTTATTTCTTGATTTATTTTACACTTTGTCAAGCTCTACATCATTTAGGGGCTATTGTACCTTCTTTCCCCTCCCTAAAGTAATAGTGGTTATATGCATAAACTTGCTCTCTGTTGTTACATTTGGAACAACACATAAGTATTCCGACAACCTATCTCCTGTTCTGAAGGTCTCCTAAATGGTCCTTACAAATCATCTAACTAGACAAACTCAACTCATTCTTTCATCTTAAGATCCCAGCTAGTAAGAAAAATAATTTTTATATCCTTTTCAGGCGTGCTTTCTTATTCTCATTGCAGGCATCAACAGTTTTACATTACTGCCGATGTGTGTGTGCAATGTGTTGGGAATCACAATTTGAATCAATGTCTGATGTGTGAATATTTGTAAGACAAAAAGATAAAAAAATCATGACTCTTCAGTAAGAGACCTTAAACAACTTGTAAAAGGAAAAAGATCACTAAATTGAGGTCCAGGGTTGATTCATGAATCATGTTCTGCAAGAAAAGGAAAAAGCAGAATCATTCTCAGAGTAGTTGTGAAAGAAAAAAATTGTTTTATTATGAGATTTATTGAAATGTCAAAACTGTCAAATAATCCTTGCATAGCATATAACTAGTCATTTACATAAAAAGTATCCACCTACACTAGGATTTGGAATCCTCATTTAACATGCATTTGACTTTAATTCTAATCTATACATTTCTGTTTTTAATTCCAGTTGACTTCCAGGGGCTGGACAAAAATCTTCAGCAGAACTTTGAGTCAATGAATTTGAATGAATTTATGTCAGTTTGCTCACTTGATAACTTCAGCTCACAGGCTACAAGGAAGGTCACTTACTTTAACCTCTCTGATACCGTCCATGAAATGGCTTCAATACTACATGACATTAAAGACAGCTTGATCTTCAAAATGTGCTGGACCAACCAAGTGAAAGAACTGTCAAGAGAACACTCTGATGAAGACGACACTGAACACAGTGAAGAAGAGGAAACCATCTATACTCTTGATCTTGTTCACAGCAAAATTTTTCAGAGTTGCTACTCCCAGTATAAAAACCTTTATGACAACATCAAGAGTGGCGAACTGCTACTGGAAGAAGTTGACAACATCTTTGAGGACTACAAAGGAAAGTATGAAGACCTGCACAAAGATTTAGACATAATGTGCAAGATTGACCAAACTGATAACAGAAAATGGATCAATGGAAGTGTTGAACAGATAAGGCAATACCATGAACACCATTTGGTAATGGACTCTACTGAAATAATCATGAACATCAAGAATGCCTTATGTCCAGAAGGAGATTTCGACATCCTGGAGAAATTACTGCAAATGGTAGGTTTCTGCATGTCTGCATTTTGAACTTCTGGGAGGTTTTGTTCATGAAAGCTTTTAACAAAATATCAGTCCCATATAATGTTTTACTTGAACTGTGGAGTATATTTTAAAACTGTTAACCTCACACTTTTTATATACAGTGGAGAAAAACCAAAGTTCTTTATTGGAAATAAAAATAGGAGGAAATAAAAAAAATAAGATAAAAAGAAAATGCAATTATGTTAATAATAATCTAGTATAGAATAAATATAAGCATGAAATGTACAGAGTTTTGGTTACCTCATTCTCACATGCAAATATGTTGTATTTTGTGCAACAAGACTCAAAACTGCAAAACTATCAATGTCCTAAACCAGAATGAATTATCTTTTGGTCATTGGTGTACAATGTTAGTGTGCTGCATGACTACAATTAAGACTTTCAATTAAGCAGCAGGTTAAAACACATTTATGAATAGTTGTTGCTTAAGCAGATTTGTGTTGCGCAAACAACTAAGGTTTTTCAAAAACATTTAGAAATTTTAAAATGTTCTGAAAACTGTTCCCATTACTTTTAAATCCCAATACATGATTTCATCTTGTGAATTTATATAAATTATATTTTTCAGAAGGACAATTCCAAGACAAAGAATTTGAACTACATTGATTCAAACTTTGTCTGTGCAAAAGATATTCTGAAAGACATAACAGATCAACGCAAGAAGTGTCTTCAAGTGCTCAGTGAAAGGGAAAATTTTATTAAGTGGGTCAAAGAGGAACTTGAAGGTACAGTAGATTAAAGATTTTGTTGCAAAAAAATGTTACATCTCCTAGTTGCTAAAATAAACTTCTTTTTGCAGATATCAATGAGCTGAAAGTTTTTGTTGACCTGGCATCCATTTCTGCTGGAGAGAATGATCTAGATGTGGATCGAGTGGCCTGTTTTCATGATGCTGTTCTTGGTTATTCACCACTGCTGTATGGGTTGAAACAGGACTCCAGTTTTCAAAATCTCTTGGATTCTCTGCCAACCCTATGGAAAGCTCTTGAGAATGACAAAAACTTACCAAAAAAACTGGTAATCTTTGATGTTTCTTATTTTTTGAAACTACTGTAACAGAACAACAGTTGTAAATTAAGTGAAATTTTGTAAATTTCTTGACACATTCTTAATTAAATTTATAAACTGTGACTAAATGAGCCATAATTTCTTGTTTGGAATTAGCCATGAGAAGAAAAACAGTTTTTAAAACAAACAATGGGTTGTAAAAAATGGTTAGTGGCACCCCTGCAAACTGATTTGGACAATATAAGTATGCATGAATATTTTCACTCTTCCATCCATCCATCCATCCATCCATCCATCTTCTTCCGCTTATCCGGGGTCGGGTCGCGGGGGTAGCAGCTTCAGAAGGGAGGCCCAGACTTCCCTCTCCCCAGCCACTTCCACCAGCTCCTCCGGAGGAATCCCAAGGCGTTCCCAGGCCAGCCGAGAGACGTAGTCCCTCCAGCGTGTCCTGGGTCTTCCCCGGGGTCTCCTCCCGGTGGGACGTGTCCGGAACACCTCACCAGGGAGGCGTCCAGGAGGCATCCTGACCAGATGCCCGAGCTACCTCAACTGGCCCCTCTCGACGTGAAGGAGCAGCGGCTCTACTCTGAGTCCCTCCCGGATGACTGAGCTTCTCACCCTATCTCTAAGGGAGAGCCCAGCCACCCATTTCGAGAAAACCCATTTCGGCCGCTTGTATCCGCGATCTCGTTCTTTCGGTCATGACCCAAAGCTCACGACCGTAGATGAGGGTGGGAATGTAGATCGACCGGTAAATCGAGAGCTTCGCTTTTTGGCTCAGCTCTCTCTTCACCACGACGGACCGGTACAGCACCCGCTTGACGGCAGACGCTGCACCAATCCGCCTGTCGATCTCCCGCTCCCTTCTTCCCCCATTCGTGAACAAGATCCCGAGATACTTGAACTCCTCCACTTGGGGCAGGACACCCCCCTGACCCGGAGAAGGCACTCTACCCTTTTCCGGCTCAAGACCATGGCCTCGGAGTTGGAGGCACTGATCGCCATCCCAGCCGCTTCACACTCAGCTGCGAACCGCTCCAGCGAGAGCTGCAGATCACGTCCCAATGAAGCCAAAGGGACCACATCATCCGCAAAAAGCAGAGATGCAATCCTAAGGCCACCAAAACGGATCCCTTCAACACCCTGGCTGTGCCTAGAAATTCTGTCCATAAAAGTAATGAACAGAATCAGTGACAAAGGGCAGCCCTGGCGGAGTCCAACTCTCACCGGAAACGAGCCCGACTTACTGCTGGCAATGTGGACCAGACTCCGACACCGGTCATATAGGGACTTGACAGCCCGTATCAAAGAGCCCGGTACCCCATACTCCCGGAGAACCCCCCACAAGGCTCCCAGAGGGACACGGTCGAACGCCTTCTCCAAGTCCACAAAACACGTGTAGACTGGTTGGGCGAACTCCCATGCACCCTCCAGGACCCTGCTGAGGGTGTAGAGCTGGTCCAGTGTTCCACGACCAGGACGAAAACCACACTGCTCTTCCTGAATCCGAGGTTCGACAATCCGACGGACCCTCCTCTCCAGAACCCCCGAATAGACCTTGCCAGGGAGGCTTAAGAGTGTGACCCCCTTATAATTGGAGCACACCCTCCGGTTCCCCTTTTTGATCAGGGGGACCACCACCCCAGGTCTGCCAATCCAAGGGAACTGCCCCCGATGTCCATGCGATATTGCAGAGTCGCGTTAGCCAACACAACCCTACAACATCCAGAGCCTTGAGGAACTCCGGGCGGATCTCATCCACCCCCGGGGCCCTGCCACCGAGGAACTTTTTAACCACCTCGGCGACCTCGACCCCAGAGATTGGAGAGCCCAACCCAGAGTCCCCAGGCTCAGCTTCCAAAATAGAAGGCATGTCGGTGGGATTGAGGAGGTCTTCGAAGTATTCTGCCCACCGGCCCACAACATCCCGAGTTGAGGTCAGCAGCACACCATCCCCACTGTAGACAGTGTTGGTGCTGCACTGCTTCCCCCTCCTGAGACGCCGGATGGTGGACCAGAATCGCCTCGAAGCCGTACGGAAGTCTTTCCCCATGGCCTCTCCAAACTCCTCCCACACCCGAGTTTTTGCCTCAGCAACCACCCGAGCCGCATGCCGCTTCGCCCGCCGGTACCCATCAGCTGCTTCCGGAGTCCCACAGGCCAAAAAGGCCCGATAGGACTCCTTCTTCAGCCTGACGGCTTCCCTCACCGAAGGTGTCCACCAACGGGTTCGAGGGTTGCCGCCGCGACAGGCACCGACAACCTTGCGGCCACAGCTCAGATGAGCCGCCTCGACAATGGAGGCACGGAACATGGTCCACTCAGACTCCATGTCCCCCACTTCCCCCGGGACATGTTCGAAGTTCTGCCGGAGGTGGGAGTTAAAGCTCCGTCTCACAGGGGATTCCGCCAGACGTTCCCAGCAGACCCTCACAGCACGTTTGGGCCTGCCAGGTCTGACCGGCATCCTCCCCCACCAGCGGAGCCAACTCACCACCAGGTAGTGGTCAGTGGACAGCTCCGCACCTCTCTTCACCCGAGTGTCCAAGACATACGGCCGCAGGTCCGATGAAACGATGACAAAGTCGATCATCGAACTGCGGCCTAGGGTGTCCTGGTGCCAAGTGCACATATGGACACCCTTATGCTTGAACATGGTGTTCGTTATGGACAATCCATGACGAGCACAGAAGTCCAACAACAGAACACCACTCGAGTTCAGATCAGGGGGGCCGTTCCTCCCAACCACGCCCCTCCAGGCCTCACTGTCATTGCCCACGTGAGCGTTGAAGTCCCCCAGCAGAACAAGGGAGTCCCCAGGTGGAGCACTCTCCAGTACCCCCTCTAGGGACTCCAAAAAGGGTGGGTAACCTGAACTGTCATTCGGCCCGTAAGCACAAACGACAGTCAGGACCCGTCCCCCCACCCGTAGGTGGAGGGAGGCTACCCTCTCGTTCACCGGGTAAAACCCCAACGTACAGGCACCGAGATGGGGAGCAACAAGTATGCCCACTCCTGCCCGACGCCTCTCACCTTGGGCAACTCCAGAGTGGAAGTATGTCCAGCCCCTCTCAAGGAGACTGGTTCCAGAACCAGAGCCATGCGTCGAGGTGAGACCGACTATTTCTAGCCGGAACCTCTCAGCCTCACACACTAGCTCCGGCTCCTTCCCCACCAGAGAGGTGACATTCCACGTCCCAAGAGCTAGCTTCCGCAACCGAGGATCGGACCGCCAGGGTCCCCTCCCTTGGCTACCACCCATAACACAATGCACCCGACCCCGTTGGCCCCTCTCACAGGTGGTGGGCCCATGGGAGGGGGGACCCATGCTTGCTCTTCGGTCTGTGCCCGGCCGGGCTCCATGGGTAAAAGCCCGGCCACCAGACGCTTGCCGTCGTGCCCCCCTTCCAGGCCTGGCTCCAGAGTGGGGCCCCGGTGACCCGCGTCCGGGCGAGGGAACACGTAGTCCAGAGTTTGCAATCATCATAGGGGTCTTCGGGCTGCACTTTGTCTGACCCCTCACCTGGGACCTGTCTGCCTTGGGTGACCCTACCAGGGGCATGGAGCCCCGGACAGCATAGCTCCCAGGATCATTGGAGCACTCAAACCCCTCCACCACGATAAGGTGGCAGCCCAAGGAGACTCTTGTTTTCTTAATTAGTTAAAACATTCTAATGTATCCATATCAGTTTGTAAGGATATGAGGAAAAATTTTGGAAGTCAGATCCAACTTTGATGATGTATTAACTGTCGTCAGACCGTGAGTGTATCCCAACAAAATATAAACAAAATGGTTTGAAAACGTCTTCATTTAGAAACCGTTCTTGCAGTAAAGTCCAAAATTATTTGAACCCCTGGTATATTTGCATTTCAAGTTATTCTATTCTACCAATGAGTCATTTTCTGACTTGGAATGATTCAAAGAGATAATTAAAGAAGATGTAAGATGTTTTATTTATTTTAATATATTTGTAACTTAATACCTATAAATGTCTGTAAACGTCATGAGATTTGGTTAACTCCCTGAATGGTTTTCTTATTTCAGGCAGATACAGCTCGTCATCTGGATTGGTTAAAAACCGTCAGAGAAACACATGGATCTGTTGAATTTTCTTCTTTGTCCTTGGCTACATCCATTAATGAGAGAGGAATGTATACTATCAGGGCCCAAAATCAGAAACGGGTAAATCATTATCATTCTTTGCTGTTAGTGTTGTGTGCAAATACATTCAAATAAGTGTATTTAGGTGGTATAAAAATATCTAAGATTTTTTTAAATACTAAAGAAACCATATTAAACATTTTTAACCATATTAAACATTATTTTGAACAGAACGACCGCTGTAAATCAATAAGTAGTAACAAGTGATGTCATTTATAATTTCATATATATAAAAAAATTATTGAAAAATGATCTTAATTACTTGGATTATGTGTAGAGGATATTGATTAGATAATTTTCAGATGTGTGATATCAGACAGCACTGTAGAGAGCAGCTTCTGCTGCTTTTGGATATCAAGTAAGTAAATTGATTACAGTAGTCAATACGAGGTGACAGCAATATCTTTTTAATCTACAAGTCTTTTCATTGTATCTGTGTCTTTGTAAAATAAACCAAATTTGCTTCATTTTATTATAATTTTTTTTTTTCTACAGTTGAATTTGGAGTCTTCCCTGAAACTCCAGATTCAAGATGGACAAGGTCAAAGCTTGACACATACTTATGAGGATCTGAAAGAGCTACAAAACAAGCTCATGCTCATGTCAGGAAAAAAGCAACAAAATCAGACAGAAGTGGAGCGTTTCACTGAGGTGCATGACATGAATTTTACATTTTTATAATTTTGTGATTAGGAATTTGACTTTTTTAAATTAAATTTAAATTTACAGTGATATACATTTTTGTATAATCTATGATTTTCACATATGTTGTAATAACGCATGTTTTTTATATTTAGGTGTTTGAAAATGTCCAGAGACTTGCCAAAGCATTTGTAGATCTTCATACAGCAGGGAATCCACTTTTCAGATGCTGGGAAGCAAAGATCTATTGCAAAGGTCAAAATGATCAATGCATCATCATGGAAATCAACTTTTGCAAGACCATTACTATTAAAATAAATGGAAATCTGGTGGAACAACTCATAGAACTGTCCAGAAAGATGGAGTTGTTTGTTAGTGACTGGCAAAAATTCATGAACGAAATCCGATCTGATCACTACTACTTAAATTTTTTCACAGCAGAGCAAATATTCCATCTATGCAGTGTCCTGAGTCCTGCAGATGTAAATACAGAAATAGATGAGCAAGTACTGATGATGCTCTCTTTCATCAAACCTAACTGCTTAGCTTCAGATATTTGGGGACCATGGCAGATGCTCTCCAACCGATTTGAGCATGGTGAAACCCTTAACAAAAATGATGACACATTTTCAGTCTTAACACTGAAGGATGCAGTAGAAAATGGAGACCAGACTTTTGGTTTAAGAGAACTAGAAGACTTGTGGAGAGACTATATTTGGAATGACAGAATGTTTTTCCATGACATTTTGGACATACGGAGTTTGGGACATTTATTTAAAATGATGGCTGACCCAAAAAAAGATGAATCAGAAGAACCAGTATTCTGTGAAAATAAGGATTCTTCCCTAAGAAGGACTCTCCCAAAAGGTCTCATTGCAAAGCAACCAAATCTACTAATCTGCCCACATGACCAGGTTCTGACTTCAAGTATATGCTTGTACATGAACAATGAATACGTACCTCTACCAAGTTATGACGAGGTTCTCTTGTGTACCCCATCAACATCCTATGAGCAAGTGGAGCTTTTCCTGAGGCGATGTCTCACGCCAGGGGATGTTGGCCAGAAGGTTTACACAATGATTTGGGCAGATCAACTTGCATATGATGTCAGTGGTGCAATGGAGAAATGTTTTCAGAGACTGAGCACTCACTTTAATCACCATGATTACAGGCTTGTGATCTATTGTAGCTCTGAGAGGGAACACACTTATGTTCCAACTGCATTTAGTCAGTTCAAAAGAGACTTTGTTCCTCATGAGCCATTGGGGAAGATCCAGCAATATTTGTCCAGGCATTTTTCACCCTTCTCAGATCTGAAGGATGCTATGTTTAAAGGGGGCCATACTGTTGGCATTGTCTCATCACATCAGGCTGGAGTTGGTAAGTTTTACTTGTAAAATTGACCAATTCATAATTGTGGATAAGGTGATCTTTGTTCCCTGTTACTGTTGATGTCATGATGTCAGCCATATAATAAATGTTTTTGTTTTTTTGTTTTGTTTTTTAGGGAAGTCTCTATACGTCCAAAGGCTGTATGAAAAACTGGAAAGATGTGCTGGAGAAGGTACTGCTTTTAAAAAGTGCATTCGCCTCACTGAACATACCATTGATGACCACCAAGTTCTCCAGTCTTTGTACGACACTCCAGCACAAACAGATATTAAGGTTTTTCACCTTGATGTAACATCATCGGTAAGCAGTGTTATACATACGTGTACTTCAGAAAAATTAGGAATATTGTGAAAAATGGCAAATTTTTTGTTACTTATTTTAGAAAGTGAAACTCAGTTTCATTATACGTATGGTGAAATCTCTGAATCCTATTTTCTTTCAATTTGATGTCTATGGCTTACTATGGATTGCTAGGTTTCCATTTCACTCGCCAATCTGAGTCAAATGCCTGCAAATCATCTGCATTAACTTGAAGGCACACGAGAGAACCTCATCATAACTTGGTAGAGGTTGGCAGATGTCAATGCAGATGATGGCCATCAAGTAATCTGCGTTGTTGGGTCTGATGTCTCTTGGCTTCCTCTTAACTGTACCTCATAGATTTTCTATGGAGTTTGGGCCAAGCCAGATTGTTAGCCAGTAAAGAACAGGGATACCATGGTTAGTGGACCAGCATTTGGCACCATTGGTAGAGTGAGCAGATGCCCAGTCCTACTGGGAAATAAAACCAGCATATCAATTAAGATGTCCGAAGAAAAAAAGTATGTCAAAAATCTTGGTAGACGACTGCATTGACTTTGGACTTCAGAAAACCTTTTGGACCAGAACAGCAGATGACATGACATCCCAAACCATCACTGAGTGTGGAAACTTCACACTGAACTTCAAGCAACATTGATTGTGTGCCTATCCAGTCTTCCTCAACACACTGGGACCTTGAATTCTAAATTATATGCAAACTTTACTTCTAAAGATTTTGGACCACTGAGCAATGGTCCAGACTTGAACAAATTGTAGCCCATTTGTCGGATTTGTCTGTGTGTAGTAAGTGCATATTCGTGAAGTGTTCTTTATGAATGTGCTTTGATACAAGACTTTGTGGACATATCAGCGACAGTCTTCTGGAAATTTGTCAAGTCAACAGTCTTGAAATATTTGAAATATATACAATGTTATATATAATGAATATGTGAGTTTCAATTTCTGAAATAAATGACACAAATATTAAACTTTTTCATTACATAAATTTTTTTTTAGATGTGCCTGTACTCGATGATCAGCATTAATCTGATTTCTTTTCATTTTGACTTGGTTTTTGACTCAAAAAGTGTTGTTTTTTTTACAAAATGTAAATCTCAGGTACAGAAAGGCCTGGATGAATTCCTTTTCAAGTTGTTCTTTTTACGATACTTGATGGATTCAGATGGACAAATGTGGCACTGTACCCATAAACACCTCTATATCATGGAGTTAACAGAAACCACAAATGGTCAGGCCAGATTTGGCACAAGATTGGTAAGTTGTCTAGTATGTCTTAAAATCGTGATGATCATTAGGTTGGTTACTTTTCATGGTTATTTCTATTTTGTGCAGCAAATTATTTTGGCCACAGGAAAAGAATAATTAATACAGTTAAATCAGATATTTTCATTTTCTGTTTAGGTCATTTAGGATTGCTAAAGTATTGGATTATTGCCAGAAAAACAACCAGATTAAAGTTTTTTTTGGTGTACCTCTATGATTAGGATTATACATTTTGGGATCCTTTCTCAAGCTTCTTACAAACGTTTGCTAGAATTTTGGCCCAATTACATCTTAAGACCTTGTGTAATTAAGTCGGGTTGTAGGCCATCTGGCATGCACACCTTTTTACTTCTGCTCACGCACAGATTTTCTTCATTGCCTTTGTTGCCCTTAAAGACTTTGACATACTTGATACGAAGTGCCATATCGACTCTCATTGCTGTAGATGTGCAACAAATTTTGTTCACAGCGAGCTATCCTCCTGCCGAACTCGACACCAGGCCCTAGTTGAACTATTTTGACAAAGCTCTCTGCGAAGTGTTGTGTTAGACGTAATATGCCCAGACAGTACAAAAAAAAGTATAAATTCCTCTCTACTACATTTACCCAAAATAGAAAGTATAATTTGCTTTCATGTCAAAAAGTAAGAAAAAAATATGTTTTTAAACAGTATATGAACATATTTGGTTTTAATTGTTTGTTGTACAAGTAGCTGCTATATTTGAAAGTGTTAGCTTTAGGGAAAGTGAAGCATAGCTATTATGTAATTCACTGAATGAAAGTATTTGAATTGATGTTCACTGAAGTCCTTTTGTTTCTGTACATGTAGGGACAAAAGAAAAACTTTGCAATCCCTGATGTTTTCCCAAAAGTGTTTTGTCGACCTCCTAAAGAAGTCATGGCATTGGAAAAGCAAAAGGAGGAAAATTTGTCCACTGACAACGATGAACCTCTTATGGATGATGAGTGTTTTGGGAGTGAAGCTTTTCAGAGACCATACCAATATCTCACACGTTTTCACAATAGTGAAAATCTTGACAAATTTACTTACAAGGGAATTGAAGGCTCTCATTCACATTGTCTTCAGATATTCTTGTTCTACTGTGGTGTCCTGGATCCTTCATGGGCAGAACTTTGTAACTTTGTGTCGTTTCTTAATCTTCAGTTGCAAGCCTGTGAAAATTCAGTCTTCTGCAATGTTGAGTTTGTTGGAGACACTCTTCAAGGGTTCAAATCCTTTGTGGTTGAGTTTATGATCTTGATGTCCAAAGACTTTGCAACACCGTCGTTATGTATCACTGATGAGAGCCTTGGAAAAAAACAAACTGACCTGACTGGAGTAAATGAAAAAGATTTGGCTCCATTCCTCATTCGAAAAAGGTGGGAAGCTGAACCTCATCCATACATATTTTTTAATGATGACCACACATCCATGACGTTCATTGGATTTCATCTGAAACTTAATGACCGGAGAGGAGTTGATGCTATAAATCCGTCAACAGGAAAAGTAATAAAGGAAAACATCATGACTCAAGAGCTGTACAGGGGGCTAATTCATCAAAGAGTCCCTTTTAATGTGGACTTTGATCAGCTGCCTAGAGCAGACAAGATTGAGCATCTGTGTAGTGTACTTGGGATCAAACAGCCAACTGATCCTGATGAAACTTACGAACTGACCACAGACAATATCCTCAAAATGATGGCAATACACATGCGATTTAGATGTGGCATCCCAGTTATAATAATGGGTGAGACAGGATGTGGTAAGACAAGACTCATAAAGTTCATGTGTGAATTGCGAAGATGTGGAGCAGCAGCAGAGAACATGAAACTGGTCAAGGTTCATGGAGGAACAACGTCTAGAATAATTCATGATAAAGTGGTTGAAGCAGAAGCTCTTGCAAAAACAAACAAAGAGAATCATGAATTTGACTCAGTTCTTTTCTTTGATGAGGCAAACACCACAGAAGCCATAAGCAGCATCAAGGAAATCATTTGTGATCATTCAGTTCAGGGAAAAAGCCTTAGCACTCAGACAGGGCTACAGATTATTGCTGCATGCAACCCATACAGGAAACATACACCTGAAATGATTGAGAGGCTTGAGGCATCAGGATTGGGCTACAGAGTCCATGCTCAAGAAACACAAGAAAAGTTGGGCTCCATTCCTCTTCGCCAGCTTGTGTATCGTGTCCATGTGTTACCACCTAGCTTGATGCCTCTTGTGTGGGATTTTGGGCAACTCAGTGATTCAGCAGAACAAATGTATATCAAACAAATCGTTCAAAGGCAGGTAAAGGCCAATGAGATTGAGAAACGACACATTCCAATGATATGTAATGTGTTATCATCATCACAACAGTTCATGAGGGAGAAGAAGGATGAATGTAGTTTTGTCAGTCTGAGAGATGTTGAACGTTGCATCCAGGTATTTGTGTGGTTCTACAAGAATCACTGCATGTTTGCCAAAAATCTCAAAGATTCAATGCAGCGACAAACTAACAGTATAAACACACCAAACCTTTCTCCTGCTAGTGACAGAGTGATCTGGTCACTCTTGATGGCAACCGGAGTTTGTTATCAGTCCTGCTTAGAGAGCAAAGACCAGTATCAGGAAACTATCAGTGGACTTCTTACACCTGAGTACAAACCACAGAGAATACACCAGGAAATCCAACTCATGCAGGAGCTTCTACTAAGTGGTGTACCCTTGGGAAAGACAATAGCCAGAAATGAAGCTTTGAAAGAGAACTTCTTTATGATGGTCCTTTGTGTTGAGCTAAGAATCCCCTTATTCATTGTTGGGAAACCAGGGAGCTCCAAGTCACTATCTAAAACCCTGGTTGCAGATGCTATGCAAGGCCCCACATCACACTCAGAACTGTTTAAGAGACTTAAGCAGATACATCTGGTGTCTTTCCAGTGCAGTCCCCATTCAACCCCTGACGGAATCATCCACACGTTTAAACAATGTGCCCGATTTCAAGAGAGCAAAAATCTGGATGAATACATCTCTGTGGTCGTTCTTGATGAAATAGGGCTAGCTGAGGATTCCCCAAAAATGCCATTGAAAACACTACACCCACTACTGGAAGAAGGATGTGTTGATGAAAAGCCACAGCCTCATCAGAGGGTTGGTTTTATTGGGATTTCCAACTGGGCATTGGACCCTGCCAAGATGAATCGTGGGATTTTTGTGTCCCGTGGTGATTTAAGCGAGACAGAACTCATCAAAAGTGCTGAAGGAATTTGTGCATCTGAAATAACCATCTTTGAGAAGATAAAGCATCTCTTTCAGCCCTTTGCAAGAGCATATATAACAATATGCAAAGAGAGCAAAGGCTTTTTTGGTCTACGGGACTTTTATAGTCTTATAAAGATGATATTTTCCATCACAAAGACCTCAAATGAGTGTCCCACTGTTGATCAAATCACTGGAGCAGTTCTGAGAAACTTCAGTGGAAAAGATGATGTTAAGGTGATTGACATTTTCTTCAGAGAACTCCAGGATGACTTTTCCAATACAAGCACCAGTACCATTGACATGATCAAAGAAAGTATTTTCCCAGCTTGCCAAATGGAGGAAAATCGGTACCTTTTAATCCTTACTAAAAACTATGCAGCACTCCAGATACTTCAGCAGATATTTTTGTCTCGTCGAGTCCATCCAGAGATCATTTTTGGATCCAGCTTCCCAAAGGACCAGGAGTACATGCAGATTTGTAGAAACATCAATCGTGTCAAAGTTTGCATGGAGACCGGACAGACAGTTGTGCTTCTGAACCTACAGAATCTGTATGAAAGTCTGTATGATGCACTCAACCAGTACTATGTGACTCTAGGGGGTCAGAAGTACGTTGATCTTGGACTAGGGACGCATCGTGTGAAATGCAGAGTTCATCCAAAGTTCAGGCTCATTGTCATTGAAGAGAAGGAAGTTGTTTATGAGCAGTTTCCAATTCCACTCATTAACCGACTGGAGAAACACTGCCTGGATATCAACACTGTCCTCAAAATGGAACAGCGGGATATTGCAGAACAAATACAGACCTGGGTTAACAGATTTGTCTCAATAGAACTCGACTTCTCCACAACCAAGACATATATTCCAGGAGATGTTTTTATTGGCTACAATTCAGATACATGCTCCTCTGTTGTCCTTCAAGTAACCGAGAATAAAGACATTGAACCAGATGATCAAGTCACTCTGAATAAAGTCAAAACTGTTATGCTCAACTGCGCAACCCCGGACTCAGTTGTTCGTTTGGACAAATCTCAACTGCCTGATGACGAAAGAGACCATTGGATGAAGGAATATGTCAAAGAGGACAAGCACAGGTCTCTGGGAGACTACATTGCATATCACATAAAACAGTCTGAACATTCACAAGTGTCTTTCACTGAGGTAATATTTTTCTTCAATTTCATAAAATTTAATTTGTGTCGTAGTTCATTCTAACTTTGAATCAAAATTGTATTTGCATTTCTTTGTGTATCTACATTAGGCCTGTTGCGATAAACGATATATTGATTAATCGTACGATAAATTAAAACTATCAATGTCATTTTAATTATCGGCGTTATCGTCTCTTCCAGCCTTTTTCTCTTTCTGTTGATGCTAAATGAAAAAAGGTTCAACTCCAATGCTCTCCACTGATCCTCCCTTCCTCATTTCCTTAGTCCTCATGTCCAGCGCACACTACACCATCTTAGTGCTGTTGGTCGATTGTTGGCCCATTTTCAAAATCTGAGATCACACATTAGCCGACAGAAATCCTAGGTATAACGGTTCGATCGGGTTTGATGTGCTGTGTGGTGTCCAACAGTGGGCACAGCATAATGGCTACAAGTCCAGCTAACTAATTTTAAAACCAGGCATTAATCAATGCTTTACTACAATCTACCTGCAACAGATGTGGCTCTAGTGTCAACGTAACGTCCTGACTGAATGAAAATCATTAGAACGTATTTATGTCACGTTAATGAAGAACAGCTGAAAGTTACCGGGTTCATAGCGATTTCGCTCCAACTCCTCCCCTCGTCATTTCTATATTCTTTGTACGAAATGTTTTATAAACATTAATGTTATTTCCACATATCATCTCCAATGTCCACTGGACTTCGGGTTGCGCCGTGTCAGCTGTTTGGGATTCCCCTCGGTAATTTCCCCTCAGAAAGCGCGGAGCAGAATCCGGTTTTCTGATTGGCTACCTGTCACATTCAACAGGCTGCATTAACGATCCCAGCGGGGAAAACCCCTGATTTAGACCGGAGGGGCCACAACGATCTAGCTAACACACCACACACACTACAGGATAATAACAAGAGACAATCTTAGAACAATAAAAGTTCTAAGATTGTCTTAAGGGGAAAATGTAGTGTGAACTTACGTGCAGTGTGAACTATTGCATCAGGTAGTCGATGTGCCCATCTTCTCTATTTAAATCTAATGATTACTGAAGGGCAATATGGTAAACAGACTTTATAATCTGCACTCTTTTGGTTGAATGCAGTATTTATTTACACTTTGGCTTTATGTTATTTCGTTTTTATTCAAGTACATTTCTGTTAACGGAGAATGAGAATCAATTTTATTTTTATTTTTGGTTGTTTTGTTTATTTTATTTATCAGTTCCAGTGTTGGGTGTTCTTTTTAAAATAAAGTGTATCTATCTTTGGCAGGAAATCACATGCATTATTACGTCATTTCCATTAAATCAGTGTAAAAAGTTTTTCAAACAATACTGTCGTCTATCGCAATAGTTTTTTGAGACAATTAATGATTCAGCAAAATTTGCTATCGTGACAGGCCTAATCTACATTATTCTCAACTTTACTTCAGCCTTTTGAGACCTTATGGGCTTATTGCTATAAGGCTTTCAAAAATGAAGAGCCATCAGTTTTTTACGGACATTAGATCCAAAATTGGTCCTCGAGGGCTGGCATCCTGCACGTTTCTCTCCCGGGTTTAACGCACCTGGATCAAATGATGGCTCAATAGAAGACATAAGAATAACATTGACATGCTGAAAAGGTTGTTACTACCACCAGGGAAAGAACCAAAACATGCAAGATGCTGACCCTCGAGGACCGACTTTGGGCACCTCTGCATTAGATGGTCACTAAGACATTAGAGGCACATCTAGCTTGTTGAATAATGGAGAAGATGTATCATGCCTTGTGTGCACTTGTAGCTTTGGTCAATTAGTTCAACTTGTTTATTTTCCAGATGTGTACATCAAGTAAATAATTTTATTGTCAATGATAAATTGTTTTATTGAGGGAAATCTGGGGTATAGCAAAAAATTTAAAATCTCTTACAAAATGGTGCTAATATGAAGTTTTAATTCAATATCTATAATGTCGTAACATTTGAAATTATTCTTTTTACATTTCACATATTTTTCACGGCCAATAAAGTTAATTACATAATTGCTATTGCTTTTATTTTCTATTTATTTTAGGTGACAACATTTTCCAGGTTGCTAACTGCAGCAGATGCTAAACAACTGCAAAATGAGATAAAATGTGATGCTGTCAAGCTGCTATTTCTGCTGCAGTTTGAAACAGAGTACTCTTTCCTCAAAACAATCAGGTGTGTATCTTTTAATCATCTTCTTAGATGCTAAATTTTATTCAGCGGAACAAGTAGATCCATTGAATAGAACGTATAATAAGAGTAAAAAAGTTTTTTAAAAACTTTTATACTTTTATGAAAAAATTGTCAAGTGATCTTTATAAATTGTAGTGTATACTATAACATCCATTATGAAAATATCTTGGCATTAGGGAATTTCTTGGCTCAGCACAAAAGAACAATGTGCTCATTGTCCAAACTGAGTTTGATGATGACTTTCAAAAAAGAAATATTCTCTCCTCAGCCAAGTAAGTGAAGCCATCCCACAATCATGTTTTTCTATGAATTTATGGTAAATCATATTTTTTTTGCTTTTTTGTTACACTTATAAATAATCTTTGCACTTCTCAGGTACTCCTGCATCAATGAAATTAAGAAGGGCCTCATGACTGACACAAACACATTTGTGTACTTTGTCACAAAACTTCCTCGAATGGAAGGCGGGACCTCCTATATTGGATTTCAAGGCGGTTAGTCGCGATCTTATACACAATTATCAACTATTTTATGTCATCAACAATTTCATAAGCTGCCTCCCCCAAAACACACTAAAACACTGTTGCAAAATTTTTCAAAGCACAGTTTGTACAATAAATTTGCATGTAGTACTATTAAAAAAGAAATGAAAAAATACTGTAAATATACTAATTGGAAAACGTTATTTTTAGGTCCTTGGAAGTCTGTTCACATTGATGATCTCAGAAGATCAAGGGAGTTTGTTTCTGATGTTCATTCCTTGAAAAATCTGCGCATTAGTGATCTCTTTGAAGACCCACCTGAGGGTAAGTTATATTATGATTACTTAACTAAATATTATAGAGTTTATTTTAGCCTAATAAATACATCTCTTATTTTCTTTCATCCAGCCATGGAGACTGAAGATCAGTTAGGACAACCCCAAAATGACAACATTGCGGTAAGTGAAATTCTCCACTTGCACAAATTTGGAAGAATGGTCACAATGCAAGTCAATTTACATAGCAAATAAACTTTGTACTAATCTGAGAGAGGTTGAAGTTGTATAACAGGAGGATGAGACAAACAAAAACAAACAAATGGCAACTCACAAAGACTTAAATTATTTGAGCTCTTAATGGTAAATTTAAGGTAAGTTATAAGTAAATAATTTAACCTGCCTGACATTTTTTGATTCACTTCATTCATACATTTATACTTCTGCTTGTTATACTATTATTACTGTAGCCCTCTATAGCTTTTTGAGATCAGAATATGAAAAGAATAAAATAAAATATATATATTTTTATTGTTACTTAATTCTGTAATTTTAGTATTTAAAAACTATGCAATAAAAATAGTTTGCTTGTTTTAAACGTTTTTTTGTTCAGGCATTGGGAGATGTTTTTGATACAACGGATCTAGTGAAGACCTGTGTTCAGACTGCAGTGGGGATGCTTCAAGATGTTGTTGACAGTGGGGAGCTGAGCACAAGGAGAGTTGTGAACTTGCTAACATTTCTGGAGGAAAGTAAGAAACTCTTTTGGAAATAGTCCGTTTTTTATTGTTTTTACTTCTACCAATTATTAAAAATAATAAATTTTGGCTTAAAGTAAGTACAAATCTTTACTGATGTTGGCCAGTTACAAAATCTCCTTGTCCAAAGTATTATGTATATTATTATGTCTTGCAATTAAAAAGCTGGGGGTGCCTGTCGTTTCTCAATGTACCTGTGGACAAGGTACTTAACTGCGAGCTGCCTGTTGAGCTGCGTTTTGCTGTACGAATGTGCGTGCATTTGTGAGTGTGATTGGGTGAATGTGGTTGTAGTGTGATTCACTTTGACTGGTCAGCATGAGTAAAAATGTGATACACAAATTCAGTCCATTTACCATTTGTCTCTAAGCAGAAAGTCCCACTTTGATTATATATTTGTTTTACAAGGACTATGTTCCAAATTAGCCAACAATAATACTCTTACTGTATGAAGAGTTACAAAGTCGGCCTTCTATCACCTGAAGAACATTTCCAGGATTAGAGGACTAATGTCTCAGCAGGATCCAGAGAAACTCATCCATGCGTTTATCTTTAATCACATCTTTACTCAACCTTCCAGACATCTCAGGTCTTCTGGTTCTGCTGCTTCTCCAGAACCAAACATGGAGAAGCAGCATTCAGCTTCTATGCACCACAAATCTGGAACAAACTTCCAGAAAACTGCAAAACATCTGAAACACTGAGTTCCTTTAAATCTAGACTTAGAGTTGCTTTTGAAACCTAATCATGAATCAATAATTTGATGTGCAAAATGTCATGTTGTTGACTGTGTGTTCTATAACTTTGTTTTTTCTGTTTTTATGGTGTAAAGCACTTTGAAAAGCTTTGTTGCTGAAAGGTGCTATACAAATAAAATTTGATTCGATTTGATTTGAAAAATGGGTAACTGTTTGTAAAACAGAAATTATATTGTCCTAAAAAGATGTGAGAAAAATATTTTTGTTTTTTAGGTGTATTTGCAGATTTTGTGAGGAAGCATCTCTACTCCTTGTTGAAAGAGTATGAGTCTAACATCCTCAGTCAGCCAAAAGACTGGGTCCTAAATCAAGCTTCTAATGTCAGTGCCCTTCAAGAGGGAGGAACATTTGTGTAAGCCTCTAATTCATTCTGTTGGTTTCTTATATTACAGTTATGATGTCTTCTTTAAATGGAGTCAATAGACCACCTGTCAGTAATAGATTTAGTTTATAATCATTTGTTGCATTCAGAAAATATGTTATTGTTTGTGACACCAGGGGTAAAGTGAGTTTCTGCTGACATAATTATTTCTTACAGACACACACTGTGGAGGAAAATACAAGCAGTCGTGACTCCACTTCTAGCCATCTTGGTTTCAGTCATTGACAAAGATTGCAATTTGGACCTGTTGGATGAAGGGGAGGAGATGAGGAACCTATGGTTTCATATTTTTGGCAGCAAAGAAATGCTCAGTGTGCCCTATGTAAAAGAGATCAAGTAAGTAATTTTGATTTTGTTCAGATAATATCCTTCCAACTCAGAGCTTGACAAAAGATGCATTGAATCTGTTCAGACTCATAATAACCTTCAACCTTTTTTGTTTTTACACAACCAGAATTGTCTTAGATTAAAGTTATTTTGACTGCTTTTCTAAGCCTCTTTCACAAAATATTTTGATAACAAAATCACTAAACTTGTTACCTTTCGTGGTTTCTCTTTCATAAATTACAAGTGGATGCAGTAACATTCAAATTAAAGTTGCCAATTTAGGAGCAGGAGGTATTGTGCTGCATTGATCTCAGTAGTACACGTAAAGCCGTTGTTGAAAGTCAACATTTTCCAGTCTTTTCAAAGCAAACTCAGTGTAGCAATTCTATTTTTCGCTAAGCAAATGCTTAAATGCTTATTCTTCTCATGGAAATTGAGTCTCGTTTGCATTTTTAAATCCTGTGGACAGCTTGTCGCACAAACCATATACCATCGCTACATTACTTCCTCAAACTCGGCAGGCTGGCTTGCACTTATACAAAAGCCTTTCAATGCAGACCTGTGACTACCTCACTCTGAGGGTGGGTTAATAGAGGCGGGCTGACTTCTACCCAATCACAGCATTGGTTCTTGCTGCTGGTCATTTCCCCGTTTGCCATTTCATACTGGTTCTGTAAAAATAAATGTACTTTGTCTAATAGTGACATGTTCCAATCCCGCATAAATTAAAACCAACTTGGAGACCTTTCTTACTTGCTTGGACAACTAACAATTCAAAGGAATTTTTTATGTCCTGTTCATAGTTTACTGTAAAGAATGCAGTTATCCCCTCTAAACAGTTAAGCTGAATGTGTAAACCTTTATATTTAATTCACAAGGTATTGTGACCTTTAAAAAAATAGAGTATCAATTGGAGGCTTTTTGTACCAGATATTCATTATTTCGTTTCTCTGACTTTCAGCATGCTAGTTGTGCAAAGCCACAACGTAGGTGGGAACACAATGCACTGCCGCATGCCCTTCAGCTGGTGTATCAAAGACTTCCTGGATGAGCTCATGATGCAATCATTTAGACATCAAAGTAAATAAACTTTATGAAAATGGTCTTGTAAAATTTTTATTGCACTTTTCAAGTCATGATATTGAAACACGGAAATCTTTCTTTTCATATTAATCTCTGACAAGTTAATTTTTCTACGTTTTTCCTTCAGGTAATTCATTTCAGTATTTCCATGAGTTGTTCTCAAATATACCATTTGGCAAGTACATGGCTGAAAATGTGAATGAGCGACTTAAGAACGACCTTTTTGAGAGGTACCTTCGGGACTTTGTTTCCATGACCATAAAAGTGTCATCAGATGATGAATTAGAGGTAAGGGTAAATAAAAGTCCAAAGTTACTACATTCATATGTGGTTATATTTATGTTAATGGAAATTTCCATCCAATGCTCAGATCTTTCAGAAAACTTAACAAGTAACAAACACCATGTCATCCTGATGAAGCCGACTCTGTGTTTTAGTCTTTAGAAAAGAAAATACCTTGTTAAATGTTTTGTGAATGAGTGATTTCTGTTAAAAGGTAATTTATTGGGTAGTAATGGACATTAAATGCATCCATTTCATATTAAGATAATTTTAAAAATCATTACAACATTGTCAGAAAGTCAAACCAAATCTCTTCAGATTGTTTTTACATTCTTGTGACACTTTATTTACTTCACAGTTAAACAAAGCTATTATAAATTCACTTGTGCATTTTCTCCTCAGCTCTTGCTTCAAGCTCTGTCCAGTTGCATTGATGTAGTGCAGGGACTAAAACAAGATGCAGCAAAACCTACTCTCCTTCACATCCACATAGCCTTCTATTCTTACCGAAAGCGCCTTCAGAACCTCTCACGGATTATTTCTCTTCAACCTGAAATTGTTTCACATTTGCAAAGAAACCAGCCCAAAAGAAACTGTCCTGAAATGGTAACAGTATTTTAATTTATGAGCTAAGAAGGTCCAACCCCCATCCTATAAATTTAATCGCTGTTAATGCAAGATAAGGGAAGCATTGTGTATACAAAAACCTAAGGCTATTTTATTTTCTCTGCTTTGAAATTTTCTACACATGGAAGCTTAGTGAGTTAAATGAATGAATTCAAAATGCATGAAGAATGTAGTAAAACAAAGTACTGGGTGACTTCAACATTTTTTATGTTTTTTTAGGTTTTAGATGTTCTTGCAGCAAAGGCTTGTGTGGAGGAGCTGGAACCCAAAAATTTAGACTCAGATGCCCACTGCCGAGAATGGATGAGGAAAGTGAAGAGGCTCCAGGTGTCTATGGAGCTGATTTTCTCTCAACAGAGTTTCCGTCAGTATGGAGATCAATGCAAGAAAGAACTCCCTCTTATCAGGTATGAGCCTCTTCCAAAGGACTGGTAATAAAAGTTCAATTATCCGTAAGTCAAGAAACAAAAGAAATGAAATTTCAAAGAGAAGCAAAGATAGGGTGACCAGACGTCCTCTTTTTCCCGGACATGTCCTACTTTTCAGACCTAAAAAAATGTCCGGGGGGAATTTAAAAATCGTCCGGGATTTTGGTCAACTGCCTCAAAACACATTACATAGCTTACAGTGCATTGTGATTACATAGCCACTCCGTTCCACTACTCCATTCCAGGTTTCTTTGTATGGCAAATTAGTCACGCCCTTCTCCCCAAATCCAAGCACGTTGCATTATGTGTGCGAGTTTGTGTGGGAAAAGTAAAGTTAGCTGAGTTGACTTGGACACCGGCCGCTAGACTAGTTAAACCTTAAGTGTGACAGGTGGTAGCACATGTGTGTCCGCCGATTCTAGACACAAACAAGAAAATAAAAGCTTCTCCGCCAAAATAAAATACAATTCAAGAACTAAGAAAAGCAAATAAAAATGTTTTGAGAAGGTTCATAAAATAAAATATAAATAAATAAAATTAACTCAGCTACATAAAGAGAACAAGCAAGTTAGGGAAACACTTCACAGTATTTCCATCCAAGTGGATCAAATTACCTAAGTTAAGTCCAACTACATTATATTAGAATAGTAAAATCTTGTGTCAAAAAAGACTGCATACCATGGTCATAGTATAAATGAGTGTTGCAGCTAAAATATCTGGCACTGGTTACATGCATGCTTAGAAACAGGAATATCTGAAAAACATCAGAGAGAATTCAGTTTGTCACACAACAAGTCACTATTATACAATTTTAAAAAACTAGTTAGTTTGAAGGAAATTCTGTGTAGTAAGCTGACAACACAACCTTATCCTCTGACATAAATAATAATCAAGGCCGTTTTATATATTATTGCATCAAAGTTAATCAGTTTTAAAAATTCATCCATATGCTTGTATATTCTTATCACAATATTACTAATTTTCATGTGCTGTAGGGGCCATTGACCATTTATGAACAAGTGTGTCCTGGAATGTGCACAAATCAGTTGATATAAAAGTATTATTCTTCAAGAGGAACTTATGTGAACCGCACAAAAATGTTTTTGTACTATACCGAATATTATCTGTTTTTTAGAAACGGCTGGAAACGTATCTACATCGTCTCGCTCTTTGTGGAACATCTGCTGCTGGGTTTTAAAAGTGAAGACCTTGAGCTCAAGGAACTGGCCATGGAGCACATGAACACCTTGAACAAAGTGAGTAAATGCTTGGTGACTCTCAAAGTTAATTAGCAGTATGACATTTACTGTATTCATTTTTTTTATTTCTTAATAAAAATATTTCTGATAAATTACCGGAGCAATTATTGTTTTGTTTTCTTCATAGGCAACAAAAAAGTCAAAATGCCTGTAATTGCAGATATTGTTTTTGTATTGATTTTTTATTTTTTTAATTATTAAAGGTCCTTGAGAGTAACTCAGATGTAAAAGTCACCAAGCCTTTCGAAGCTGTGATTAAAACGCTGAAGTCCTGTAAACAAGCAGCACTTGATAAGCTATTTAAGTAAGTACTTCTTTTATATTCATTTAAAATATGTGGTGGGGAAATGTGACAAATATTCTCCACATTAATTACATACAATTGTATTTAGCTGACTTTAACCTAACTTCCTTAAGGTTTGGAGTTCACTGTGGGGTATGCGTGGCAGAGCCTGAGGAACCTGTGGATTTGCCATGTCATCATATGTTTTGCTTGACTTGCATAAAAGAAAGTCTGGACACTGGAAATACATCCTGTCCCACCTGCAGGCAACATTTACCAGACGGCTTTCAGCTCTGTGTGTCTGAGGAAATACGGTAAGCAGCGAACCCTTGATTAACTAAATAATATTCAAAGTTTATTGTTAATTAAATTTATTTTCTTTGTTTTTCACTTTTCTAATATGAGAAAGAATAATAACTGTCATGTAATAACTATGAAGTTATAACATGACAGTTACATGATTGTATCTTCAATGTGAAAAATCTCAATAAAAATATTTAGGTAAAAAAAGTTTATTGTTTCTTTAAATATAGTTTCTTGATAAAATGATCTTGAATATTGAACTTTTGTTGTTTCATCAGTACAATTTAAATAATGTGCTGAATTATGTGATTCATTCGCTCAAGTTTCTCTATATTAATAAGAAATAGAGTTAAAGTAGTGTAGAGTTTAGATTGGGCCTAAAAATGTTTTTGGCAACATTTTCTACATTTTATCTTAGTAGTTAAATAGCTGAAGTGAGGCTAGAAACAGTCTTTAGATTATCCTGGATTATTATGTTTTTGCAGGGGTTCCCTCAAGAAAAATAGAGATTTCAGACGACGCTGCAATGGTTTCTTCATTGATCTGCTTTCTGCTGTGTGCTTCAAAGACAACAAACCGCCAAGCAAACAAGTAATAACACACCTGTTGTCTTACCTGAGGATCGAGACAGGTATCATTTCTGAAACTTCTCCACAAGAAATAATTTTGCAAATTGTTGCTTTTTTCTAATTTTTTTATCACCTACATTTGTCACATTGCAAAATGTTCTAGATCTACATGTAACAAACCTGAGCTGTTCTATTCCTGTTGACTATATATCTGCTGTTTTCAGCTATAGATCAAAATATAATTTTATAATAAAGATGTTATGTCACCTACTGGGTTTATGTTATTTCTTTTTGAAACAGAACATGAACAAGTCCAGACCAACAACTTGTCACCTTTTGACGAGTCGCCTGACAAAAACCCAGTTGTGCGATCTGTAATCCTCAAACTACTGCTGAAGTTCAGGTACATTAACTAAATGTTGTTTAACTGCAATAACATTATTTAATTTAATATGGTAACAGAGAATTTATGTTTAGGAGATTACAGCTGTTGGAGTGTGCAAATATTAGTTTTAAACATTGTTACTTTATTTTCAGCAAGCTTTTTGATTGGTAAAGTTTATACTTTCGCTTTAGCTTCCTATTGCCACTAACAACTATTTCTATGAACTGCACTCAGATATAGATTTGCATATTTGTTTCAGCTTTGATGAAGTCCAGGAATATTTGCAGCAGCATTTGTCAACAGTGGAAGACAGCAGATTTGTGGATGAAGACGATAAATCAGAACTTTATGCCTTATACATCAACTGTTTAGAGGTAAAAACATCCCTATTTGTTTCATTAGGTACCTTGCAAAAGGATATGTGCAAACTGAGATAAAACTTCAGTAGATTGAGACTTTCCACCATATTTTTTCAGTCATGACAATATGTTACATTGTGTAAGTCTTAGATGTACCCTTAGGCCACAGTAGGGAAATGCATGCCCTGTTGTTTCTATGTTTTAAAAAAGACTGATGTTTGAAGGTCAGTTCCTAGAACATTATCAATTACAACAAATTAATATAACTTAACCTAAGTAATATTAATATAACTTGTATTAATTTGTAAGTTAATATGTTAAAAAATGTACAACTTCAGTTTTTTCTGTAAGGAATTAAATAATAAACTAGTGTGACCTGATCACTTAATGTTGTTTTCTGGAATATTTAATGGTCTTGTGGGGGACTGTCTAGTAGACATTGAATAACTGTTGCACCAAAAATGTCTATCAGTTAATTATAAATTGAGGTTGAAATTAAAGTAAAATTCTTGTGAAATTGTTTTGCAGGACGCCATGTGGGAGAAAATGTCTCTGGGAAGCAACAACACTGAAGAGTCACAATTTTACAAAAAGGAAACAGAGTTTCTTGGCTTCTGTTTGAGGGAAGCAGCTTCCATTTCAGAGACGGTGTCTATTCAACACCTGCAGCACATCGCCGAGTTGCGAATGATTCTCACGATAGCTGCCCAGCTAATCAGTGACAAACTTTCTGGTGAGATATATATATATAACTTAACTAATTCTAACGGTTTATCTAGTTTATTTGCAGCAATAAAAAAGCATTTGTTAATTCACACTATTGTTTCAGCCAAAATTGGTCCAGATGAAGAAAATGACTTTCAGAACATGGTGATAAGGCTATGTGAGGAGAGTGGCAACGATTGGTACCGTGTTTACCTGATACGTAAGATCAGTGAATTGCAGGGTGTGGAGCAAGTCCGGTCTTTGGCTAAACAAACAGAGTTCAGTTGGCTTTTTCCAAAAGAGATCAAAAAACAGGTATGCACTTTTCTACCAACTTAGAAAGATTGATATAAAACCATATGCCATATAATGACTGAACATAACTCCAGTCTTATAGGATGCAACAAGATATTTGTTGAAAAGTCTTAGTGTGAACTGTTTATTTTTATCTGTGGTGATGTGAAAACAATGAATGTGTAATTTCAAAATAAGTCACATTTACAGTATGCATTTTGAACTCTGTTCATTGTGTAAGCAGACTGAATATGGAGGCCTGATTGACCAGTTTCTGATGTACGGTGACGAATACAAAACCGTTAGAGATGCAGTTGATAAGGCTTTAATGGATGGTGACGTTGATCAGATAGAAGAAGTATTGGAGGTATGTTTTTATTTTCTAAATGTTCAGTTATCTTCCTTCAAATGTTTGTTGAGATTTCCTTTTTCAGAATAACCCAGGTTATGAATCAGATTTTAAAATAATCAATTAACATTATTTTATGTAGTTTCTTTTCTTTCTTTGCTCGTTTAGCAATGCACAGCAACACGAAGAACTAGAACGGTGTTTGTCCTTCTGGCTCTCTTCCGAGAGGTTACCATTCTTTACAGATCTCCAACTGAGAGTCTCCATCCCACCGCTGAGGTATGATTAGATATCCTCAGATTTCCAATATGCACCCAAAGTATTCATGCAGTTAATGCATTTTTCAAGTTACAAAAACTAACTGTATTAGTATCCAAACACCTATGTGTAAAATTCAATGTAAATCTGCCAAGAGTATGGATAATTTTGGTATTAGCATTATCTTGTTTGTCATTAAAAAAATGTACCTCATGGTTTCATTTTTGGTATTCAGTTAATTTGTATTTATGTGTTGAACTGATGCTAAATATTTGTTTTTGTTTCTGGTAGACATATAAAGCATTTGATGAGTTTATCGAAGGCTCAGATTATTTGTGCGACAAAGAAATGAGGGACTTTGCATCCGCCTTGATCAGCAACAAATTGGGAGGACTCTCTGTTCAGTCAGGCCACACTCCTGCAGACAACGCTGCCATTGAGCTGGCCGTCCATCTGGCTGTCATTCTGCTTACCACAAACAATGATTTGCTCAGGCCACTCAAACAGCTTGGTTTGTTTCCTGATAACATGCAGGTATTTCACTCTTTTTGTTGTTTTCTGTCCCGATTTTGTTATACTCAGAGAGCCTGCTGCTGCTTTTTGGATGGTATCAAAATATGATCTTTATATGGATTTAAAAATTTTATTTAGAACAATTTTAAAAAGCTGAATAAATGGTAAAGTCAAGTAACTTTTGTCAGTGGTCAGAAATTTAGGACAATTGTGACTATAATTACAACTGATGTTTAATTCCTCTTCATCTTACAGGGAGCTTTTATACCCACAATGCCTGATGATATGGTAGCTGTTGCTCAAGCCGCAATCCAACAAAATGGTGGCAACCTCACCTGGTATAGTAAGTATCCATCTTGTATTGTACTTTTTGTTGAATATTAATAGAATTCTGAGTAAATTGCATCTTTCTTGTGAGTTGGCATCAGTTAAATATGGATTGAAATAAACTATACTTTTTCTAACCCCTTTGGAAATTATTTTGTTGGGGTTTATATATATATATATATATATATATATATATATATATATATATATATATATATATAATCAATTCAATTTACAAAAGTCTCACTAAGATTAAATAAATAACAAAATCAAACTGGGAAGCTCATTGTTTAATAAAATTGCTATGGACAGGAATTCCCTCTTTTGCAGATCTTTACAGCAGTTTTTTTTTTATTATTTTGTTTACCACAGTGTGTCCTAACAATCATCTATGCTTCGTTGATCAGGTAAGTCATATAATGGTGTTCTTGTATAACTATGTGGTACATATCTGCCCTTTCTGTATGGTATTTTTATTCTTTATTTTGTTCTTTTATCTGGTTTTCATAGTGTTGATAAGCAACACATGGCTGAAAGTATTTGTTTCTGTTTTTTTACTATTTACTACAGTGTGGCCTTCCCATGGAGAGAGGGAAATGTTTGGAGTGTGGCGAGGAGGTTGGAGGGGAAAATCATACAGCCTTGCAAGGATTCACGCCAGTTCAACTACAGCAGTAAGTGCGATTAGTTCCCACTCCCACTATTAATCTGTACTGTGCTGCCACAGTGGAGACAGGAATTAAAAGGCACTTCAGCCAAACCTTTCAATGCGCTTTAGAATCAGACACACTCCAAAAATGTAAAGTCCATAACTCTTCTACGCACTGTGAGCTCCCAACGAGATGCATTTAGTTCAGTGTCCATGTCGGAGAGAATTGTTTATGGATTGATTTAGTTGCCTCTGCGATGTACTCTGCATAAAGTTGAAAATGTCTTCTGCATAGTTACACCAAGTAGCTATGCATACTTGGTTGTCTGTCATTTTGACGGCTTACAATGACAGACAACCATCAGATAAACTAAAAAAAGGTAATATGGAAAACTATTCCATTCATATATATTTAAATTTTGGTTGATAATGCTTATTTTTTTAGGGATCAGACAAGACCTGGTCATATCCTTGGAGACCCTGAGAGAAGAAACAACCCAGATGCCCTGGACACCAAAAACATGTCTCTGACTCCATTCACGCTGGTCAGGCTGGTTACACATTTGGCCATGTTGCTTGGCACTTCGAAGAACTGTGAGGTAAGACAGAGAAAAATACCCCTACAAATGTTTGCACAGTGCCTTCCACAATTAGGAAACTAAATGTTACTTTTCCCGCTACATCTTACATTATTTCTGCAAGTTTTACACGTATAACTGATCATGTGGCAAATAAACATTTTGAATTTTTAAGGTGACAAACTAAAAACAATAAGAGAACAGAGAAAACATGATTACGGTGAAATCTCTATAGAATGATCATTGAAAATATGTCGGGTTTTTTTTACGAATGCTTGAGGTATCATGCACAATTCTTGGTTATAGCAGCTCATGAAATTATTGCTTCTGCTCTAAACTACTGCAGAGTTATGTTCCGATGGAAGTATATTTTATATATATATAAAAAAATTTTCAGTGAAATGAGGTTGAGTTTAGTTTTTGCTTTATGAAAAGCTTTGCCAAAAGTATCAAGGTTTAGATGGGTTTTCTGTCCAGTAATTTATTAATTTATTGACTTTTATCGAAGTCATTTAGTTTTGTGTAGTTTAGCTAAAATGTCTAGCAAAATAGTAAAAAATATTTTACAATTTTTTGTTTTCTTTTTAATTTCTGTTTCTAGTCCGTCCAGCAGATTATCCATCCACCTGTGGAAGATGTTAATTTTTTTCTCAGTCAGCACATAATGAAGGATCTGGAGCAGCTGACGCAGGCCCTGGCAAAAGGAGCCGATGATGCTGTTACCACTGCCCACTTGATCCTCAAATCCCTTCAAGAACCACTGCAGCCCAAAGACTGTAAGCAGTACACCAGACAGTCTTTATTTAACTGTTTAAGATATTATATTATTATTATAAATTACAAATAGATGAGCGCCACCTGTAGTACTGTGAAACAATGTGCACAATTTTCTTTTGTCTTTGTTCTCATAGTTTTCTTTTGTCTTTGTTCTCATTGTTGAATCAGTTCATGATTCAACAAAAAAAGTCTGTTTTGAAAGTTTTACTAATATGATCTGTTTTACTTCCCTCAGATAACATCGATCCTCACCTTTCTACAAAAGCATCTAGAAACACCTGGGAGACATCTGTGGCTACAGACATCATGACACCTAAACTGAAGGTAATGTCTCCGCTTTTACTCACTTTTTCAATTAAACTCTGAATTGTCTAATTTCTGTAAGTTTTACAGAAATTGAATGACATCTTTCCATTGAGGTGAAATCTGCAGTCATCATGAAGGAGGCAAAGATTCTTTATTTTAGGATCATATTTAATGAAACAATCCACATGGAAAAATTAACATTTTATTTAAATTGTTAAGAAAAAGTCCTCCTAAGCTAACTGTCATAACAATTTGAACATAAGGAAATACATCAATTTGGGACAAATGTTTATTATCTCCATAAAAATGCAGCTTTTGAACTAAATAACAAAATCCAGATGGCCAGCTAAAGTGGAGAAGAAAATCTGAACTTCAAAGCTTCATGTCATGTTAACAGCTATTTTAAAAATGTTATGATCTACTCAGAGACTTTTGTCCACATTATTTTGAATAGCTAACATGACAGTAATCCAATCATTGCTTCCTTTTGAGAGACTGACACTTTGCTTTTTCAATTCTTAGTATTTTTAAGAGATTACTTGCAGATTTATGTTCAACCACAATGATATGTTTCATTATTGTGAAAACTTACAACAATCTTTTTTTTTGGCTAGATTTTTGATCAACTCCTGCAGGAAGCAAAAGGCCACATTACAAATGATCCCCGTGTTTCTTCAGACTTCATCCTGAGAATCACTTTAGGCAACGATTGTACATTCCTCACATCGCTGCAGAAAACATCTGAGGTTCACAGTTCAGCAGTGTGGAGCTGCAGGGAGAGGCTGTCATTGCTCAGCCTCACACACATCATAGAGTACAAAGACCTAAAAGAGGAGCTGCCGCTGCTCTGGAAGTTCCTGCAGAAGGTGAGTTTATACCAGAAACGAATATTTAATCTGTCAGCTACACCACAAAAACACAAAATCTTACCAAGTATTTTTGGTTTAGTTTCTAGTGCAAATATTTCAGTACACTTAAACACAAAACTAACTTACAAGTACATTTTCAGCAAGATACAGGTGCTTGTTTTGAGTCAATAGTTCCTTAATATTAATCACTAATTCCACTAGCAGATTAATAACTTTCATTTAAAACAAATGTCTTGTTTTAAGTGAAATCATCTGCAGTGGAACCAGTATTTTTTAATTAATAATAATGAATTATTGACATAAAACAAGCTCATATATCTTGCTGAAAAGTTACTTGTAAGTTAGTTTTGTCTTATTTGAAATTCTGAAATTATAGTTTAGGGATTCAATTCAATTCAAAATAGTTTTAAAGTAGTTTGGATTGCAGCTTTAGTATCTCTACTTTGTTGTGAGTAACGAGAACGTGCAAAGCAATCTTATAATTAGAAAAACAGTCTTCTGATGAAAATAGTCAATTTGACAGCAAGTTCTAAGGTTAAAATTAGAAATGACCAAGGATGTAGGATAAAGTTATAACTAGAACCACTTTTTGTTCTTTCAGGAGAAAGAATATCGTCATATTATGTTTCTGCCAGATATTGTAACGTTGCAGAACTGTTTGGTGAAAAAGTACCAGAATGCCTCTGAACAGATTGTTGGTTCCATTTCTGATTTCTTAGAAAATCAAAAAGGTAATTTTAAATATTATAGAGCAAATTTTTTTGATAATACTCAGTTTTACAGAGTAATTTATTGGGCTGCTGTCTTTAAATCTTAGTGAGTTACTTTTATTCTTTCCAATTGTTCAGGCTCACAGATGAGGCCATGGTATGAAAAACACATCAAAATATTCTTGCAAACGTGGAACCTGCTAAGAGTACCTGTAACAACCAGTAAGTACAACATTATTGTGTTCTGGTTTATTTTTGGAAGGTAGATTGAAAATAATACATATTTTTTTGTATTTTATTGATGTATTCTGTGCTCAGAAGGTAAATTTAAACAGAAGGTAAACTATTTTAAAAGAGTCTACTCCGGATCAGAATTCAGTGAGATTATTGAAAATTATATCAGACATATTATCTATTGATATTGATCACATGTTTATCATGATATATATTGTTATTATTTCCTGTGATGGACCAGTGATCTCTGCATGTACCCTGCCTCTCTCCCAATGCCTGCTGGATAAAGGCACCAGCTTAAAATGTTTCATTGTGCACAAATTAAACATTTAAGTAGATTTAGATTGATTCTCACTTTTAAAAAAAGAACCAAGTGTTGTTATATCAGTAATATGAATATATCTGTCCTGTCTTTCTAAAAAACAGATGAGCTAAAAATCCCAGAGGAATTTTGCAGTACTGATCTGGACATGAGCAGCCCCCTGCAGTACCTCCTTCCCCGGCGTCAGGGTCCAGGACTGTGTGCCACTGGGCTGGTCAGCTACCTGGTGACCCTGCAGAATGAGCTGGTGAACGCTGTTCACTCTGGAGAAGAACCCAGGTACAACACCTAGTGAATACCGGAGAGCTACACTGAAAACAAAGTTTACAGTATCACAAAACAGAAGAAACTCTAAAGGTTTATTAATAAAGAACAAGTTTTATTTGCTTTCAGTTGCTTTATTCTTCTTTTGGACATGAAGCAGAACATCTTAATTTACATTTTGTTTATCAAACACAGCTACAAGGTTGCTATTGCAGACCTGATGGATGAGCATGTGATCAGCTACGATGTGGAGAAAGATCTGCTGCCTCTGGTTCTGTCAAACTGCCAGTACAGCCTGGAACGCGGCCAAGAGACGATATCCGAATACGACCTGCCGCGAATCCAGCAACAGATCCTCACACGCTTCTTACAAGAAAAACCTCTCATCACCCGAGCTGTGAGTCAGAAGAGTTTGATTACTGTCACTCAGTGAGTGTAAACAGAAACAGCAAATGAAATTAAACTGATTGTTTTAACTGTTTGGCTTTCACTAAGACAGGAGTAAGTCAAGAAACAACAAATTTATGTGCTATAAGTGAGACCTAAAGCTTTTTTAATCATCTTTGTATATTACACTATTTGTCTCTTTTATAATGTTCCTGTACTTTATTTACTGAACTAAACTGTCTGTGTTTTTTCAGGGAATTCCCACTCTGATCAACGCACAAGGCAAAGACTATCAGTCTATTTTCAAAGCTATTAGAGGAAAAATCCCACAGGTAATTTTTAAACTGTCCAGTTTGATTTACAAAACAAAATAATTTTCTATAGTTAGTGTAGTAAACAATAAAAATATAATTTAAAGTTGTATTAAATACAATATACATCTAAATTTATTTATTAATAAATCTGCATATTTATTAATAAACTGAATTATAACTAGATGTAGCTTTTATTTCTTGCTTATTAACTAATCAGTATTAATTAACAATAAGTAAATAAAAAGGTAAAAAGTAAATAAATAAGTGAACAAGTAATTATAAGTAAATACAATTAATTATGTCTGTAAGTAAAAGTTGTGGGCAGGATAGATAGAAGATAAATAGATTAGAAAACAATTAAGTAAATACGTATATGAAAAGTAATTTATTAAAGGTAAGTTAGTTACTAAAAGTCAACAAGAATTTAAACAGAAGTAAGTCAGTAAAAGTGATGTACAATCAGTAAATGAATTAGCAGGTAATTAAGGACATTAGAAAGTAAAATGAAGTACCGTAGGTCTGTGTGTAATAAATGGGTAATTGAAGATAAGTTGATCACTAAACTCAGTAAGAACTTAAAGCATTTTGGTAAAATTAAATGTGAGTTAGTAACTATAAGTGAGTGATCCAGTAGCTGGCGTTGGGAAATAAGAGAAAGGTTAGTTAAAATTAAAATGTTAAAAAAGGCCTGTACTTGTATATAACAATTTATCAAGTCCAGAAGGCCACTAAGCACTTCACACTGCTTTCAATGTATGTAAATAACTAACTTCAAATGTAACAAAATAAATATAATTTATAACCAAAAAGTACATAAATAAAAATATATTAAAATGTGAAAAATTTTGTCAGAGAAGCCCTCCACTCTTCTATGACAGTAAAGGTCCTACCAAATGTTTTTCTGTGCGTAGTTATATTAAACAGACATCATTGCTTACAAAAATACCACATCTTAACTTGATGAACACGTACTTTTTTGTACATGGACCCACGATACTCATGCAATTAATTCTTGTTGATGGATGGGTTTTTCTTCCTGTTTCAGGTCCAACCTACCAAGATGACCCGAAACAGAATATCCAGAGAGCTCGACTCGTTAAGTGAGGTGTGTGAAGCGCTGAAGATTGTTGAGCTACTACTGGGATTCCTGCCAATGACTGGTGGTGATCCCAGAATGCCACTGGTCACTTACCTCCACGACATATTAAAGATGGACCAGAACATTGATGAGTACATACAGAAGGTAAGTACTTCTGGCAAAGACAGACAGATGCTGTCTATTTGTTTAGACAATCATCAAAATAAGCAAAAATAATATAAAAATGACACCATTATTTAAATTCTTTAGACGTGTAGTGCCATGTTTGCATTAATGTATGTTTTCTTCAGGCTCTGAGGAAATGTAACCTAGAACATTGTGTCTTCTTGTGGCAACTTCTCTCCTCCCTCAAATCTGAAAAGATGCTGCCTCTTAAAAGGGTACGTACCTATTTTACTGTAATGTCATTAAAGTCTACATTTGTTAAATCTGTAATATAATCTTTCTATTACTACTACTTTTACAGAAAAAAGTGAACTAAACAACCAAAACATACTACAACGTATTGCACTAATCTTTAGCGTCACTGTAGGTTGATGTATTCACTTTTCAGGTCACACTAAGAAATGGTTCCAAGTCATTTTCTACCTTATTTCACTATTTAAGTCTTTTAAAGTGTTTTCTGTTCTTTGCTGTTGTCTTTTCTCTTTTTTTTCATTTTCAAAATTAAGACTTAAACTCTCCGTCTGATCTGCCTGCATGTGGGTCCAACTACAAACAGACAAAACTTTTTTAACTGAGATACTGAAGGATTTCGCTGAGTAGAAGTCAGACTCTATTATCACTGCCATCAACTTGAAAACAAAGTTTTGTTACGCCAAGAAATTATCTAGTTATTACAAGACACCAGCTTCTGTCTAGATTTGTTTTCTACAAAGGAAGTTTGAATTAACGCCTTAAATTTATCATGAAGTTAGCTTTACACCCAAAATACCAAGAAAATTATTAAACTAATCCAGTGAGCAATACACTTGTATTGTTTATGTCTACAAACTAACATTAATAAAAACTTAATCTTTGAGCTTGTTTCTCCTTTTTGACTGCATCACATAAGACCTCTTTGAAGGGATTTAAAAAATATTTTTACCACATTTTACTGCACATTTTAAGCTTTTATCCAGTTTAGTACAGCGTATTATTTTAATCCACATGCATTCTAAGTGGACCAGAACAAATATGCCTTTGCTTGATGTTTGTATATGAAGGATCCGTTTTCGGAGCATGCAGTAGAGTTTAAGGAGCCGCTGACTGAACCAAACAAGGCTGAGCTGAAAGGCTTCATGTCTCGTGGAAACGCTGGACAATGGCTGCTGGAGATGCACCAGTTCATCCTGCTGGTTCTGAGCCGTCCTCACATCACTGATCGGTACAATCCATCATGGAGGTAAAATACACACAGCTGGATTTAATTTATACTCTTTAATATGATAGTTTTTCCAACTTCTTTCTAGATTTGGTTTCTAAAAAGAAGGTTTAAATTAACTCCTTAAATTTAGCATGAAGTTAGCTTTCCCTTGGTTGGGTTTCTTAAGCTTTTGTTTTTGATAGACTTGAGAAAATAAAGTGATTTTTACCTGTTATTTTTTTATAGTGTAAAAGAGTCGATGCAGCTCTACATGGAGGAGAAAGAAGAAGAGGTTCCTCAGTATGTGGAGGAAAACTTCCATGAAAATCTGAAGCTTTGCCAGATTCTGGAGGCTTGGAAATATATCGTCACATCCAAAGGGGAGTGGATGAAGGAGGGATGAGGCGACTGCTGAAGTTTTTCCATTTATTTCTGATTGTTTTGTTGAAACTTTTTAAGACATCTGTAGGTTTTTCTATTATTTTTTTGTCACTATAAGACAGTAATTCTAACCAATCATGAACAAAATTATCTCAGCTGGTTTATGATGCATTAGTTCATATTATTAGTCAATGTTTTTATTCTCCTAAAATGTCCTTTATTCAATATTTTATTCTCAGGTTTTTGTGTATCATAAACTAGGTCATCTGTTTGGGATGATATTTTTGGGATGATATTTTTTTCTTTTTTTAACTTAGATATTTGCTATTTTTTCCATTTATTGAAACATGTTTAAGTACAGATACGTGTTTTAGCTTAAAATTCTCATATCAATACAAAATTGCTGTTTTATATAAAAAATGTTGAACATACTGAAAAAATGTTTTAAACACATTTACTTTTTTAAATGATTTGTTTAGAATACTAATATCAGAAGAATTTGGCATTATTTGAAATCATAAAAAATATAAAAGTTTTTTTTTTCTTTTACTTAAATATTTGTTATTCTACTGAATTTTTCCATTTATTAAGCAGTGCATAACTACAGATATGTTAAATGCTCTTATCAATACAATCATTCTGAGTTTATGGTGAAAATGTTGGACATATTTGGGAAAATGTTTTTACTTGTTTTAAATTTACATTTTTTAAATAATAGAAAAAAAATTGTTGCTTCTATTTACAAAATTTCAAGTTCTTTTATTGTTTTGTTTTAATAAAATTGTTGCTTAGAACAGTGGAATTGTGATGCAGGTGATAAATTAGCATGTTTTTATTCTTATTTTACTATGTTTGTATCTCAGAATGTACCTGAGACGTCAGATGACAGGAATAAAGTTTAGAGACATTTTAAGTCATTTAACAACTATTATCAAAGCTGAAGTTATATTTTTGAATATTCTAATCTGTTTTTTTTCTTTTGTGGAGACAATTATGCTTTGTCCATAAATATATTAACATAATTACAAGTGCTGAATTTAACGTGGAATATAAAGTCAAGAACTGTTGAAAGTTATGTTTAAAATAGTAATTTTAAAATACTTTTTACTCTTAGGGATTACTTTTAGTTTACTATTATTTTAGCTTCACTGTTGAACCTTTATGTGATTAATAAAATACTGTTGGGGGGGAAAATCAGACTTTAATGCTGTTTTACCTATAAGTGATTGATTTTGTTTTGATTGTACTCTTCACTGGAATTAAAATCATCAAAAATAATCTTGACTACTTAGTGATCTTTTGAATTGGTGAGAGGTTGTAATGTTTTATTGTAAAACAGTAAAAAACATATTAGATTTTGACTGAATGCAGGTGAGATTTTTCATTTATAAACCTTCAAGATGGTCTTCACACTTCAGATCAAATCATTTAATTTTGCTTTGCAGTTGTCACAAATTGAACTCTTCGATTACATTTTAAATCATCCCAATATTTTATTTCTAGAATAAAATAATCCCGATGTGTATTTGATGCAAATAATAATACTGTAAGACTTTAACTTTTATATGGGTCTTATTCTTTCAGCTTCAAAGTAAATTAAACAACCTTAAAAACCAAAAAAATATTTTTTTTTTAGACCCAGATGAAAAGATGCTGAAGTATCTCAGATTTCTAAATTAAACCATTATTGACAAATAAATATTTTCAGAAAATATAAAGTGCTTTCAAAACATTTTTTATTCTCACGGTCTTTTGTACACAAATTACAATAATGTGTGTTAGAAAAATAAAAGAAAACTCAACATATGTTGGACTTTTCCATATGAAGAATATGAGAATCTTTTCATGCATCACCTTGAAAATGTTTTTAACTAAAGATCAGGAGCTGAACCCTTTCAGCTCCCAGTCTGACGTTTCTCCTGATGTCTTCATATCAAACGTACAACTAAAGAAAATAAAAAGACATTTAAAAAGATATTCGTACAGACTGGACACTTTCTACACCATGAGAACATCTGAGCCAAGTTGTTCACAACACAACAGATAGATATTCCTCCACAGATTGACAGAAATTTCTGAAGATGAGGAGACAAATAAAAAAAACAAATCTGTACAATCAGCACAGCTTTTGTGTTGAATGTATCAGGAACCGCTCAGTTAACGGGCTGCTTGGGTCAGTGCTGGTTCTTCATTCCCTGAGGTTTGCCTGCTTTCTTATCGGTCGGCGGCTGCTGGCCCCGCCCAGGACCGGACATCCCTCTGCCGCGGCTGCCAAACACACCTGCAAATCAAACCATCACCACGTGTTTAAACTCCGACATCTAATCTCCTCTCGGAGTAAAACAAGTCAGGAGATTCAACTGTGGAAAGTCTGAGCAGCACAGGTATCAGAGGAAACAAACAGGAAGTAGTTCTGTTCACCTCGGCCGGGTCCTCCTCTTCCTTTGCCCTGCTGCTTGTTCTGCTGGGCGCCGCCACGCCCGCGCCCCTTCGACAGAACCTCCTCCTTCACCATGTCGATGATCTCATCGGGGATTCGCAGGTACTTGATCGTGCTTCCTCGGATGTAGCACTCAGGCATCCTCCAGAACTTGTCTCCATCCTGTGGTGGAAAATAAGTGTCGATAATTTAGACATTGAAGAGCGAAAGCCTCTATGATACAGAGAAAAAAAAAAAATTGTAATGATGAAAATAATGACTAATTGAGAAGTTGTGATCATGAAGACAAAAGTGGAAACTGCTAGGAATTTCTAAGAACAATTGTTACAAAGAAACAGAGTTCATTTGGTATTTTAAGGTGATTTCAAGTCAAATATTAAACCTATTTTAACCTTTCTGAAACTTTTTATTTGCTCTTTTAACCAATTTTCTATCAATATTTCAGAAAAAAAGCTTCATTCAGTTCAGAATCTTGAACTTTTTTTTAAATCTCAGGAAAAATGGTAGAATCAAGTTCACAAACAGGAAGGATTTTAGGAAGAAGAAACAATTTACAAAAAGCTTTAGCCTAAACATATGGCACACAGTAGTTTCTTGATTTAAAGATTATGCTTTTTGCATGTCTTTCAACAAAACCTGCTGGATTTTTCCCTGCTGTATGTCTTTAAGTCATCTTAAAAAGCATATTTAATCTGGATACATTTGAAGGTGACCACGGCTTTACCCTGGATGTGCAGATGACTTCTCTTAGGTTGATGTTCATCCAGTTGTCGCAGCTCACCAGGTGGCCGTTGTAGGTTTCCCCATTTTTAAGCTCAACCAGCTGGAAAATAAAACAAATCATCACAGAACGCAAATAATTAATCATCAGTCCTGAAGACATTAGGAAATGTATACAGTTAATTGTGTATACACACTGGTGTATACAGTTAATTAAGTTATGTTTGTGCCAAACACATCATAACAAGTGCTTCACAAACGACACTGTACTTCGATGTGCGAGTTATGAGCATTAAAATTGAATTATTTAGGTGTTAGTGTGTCTCCTCACCATGGGATGATTCTGGGCCGTTTTCAACAGAGACAATGGAAGCTGAAAAATAACACAAGTACGTAGTTTCTATTTTCATAAAGCGCAATCAAAGCAGTCTTATCCGCAGCAAACACGTTATCCACTAGTATCCACCGAGTCATATAAAGAAATATTAACAGTATCAACGACAAACATGAACTTCATAGAACTAAGAATGAATATTTATATTTATAAAATTACAAGACAAGTTTCTAACCCATAAAATACTTATTTGAATAACGAAGACCTCATTTATCCACAGATGCTAACATCAGATAGCTGTCGGCTCAACAGTTTCCTGGTTTACAACCCTATAAACTTTGTTTCTGTCAGTCAAACTAAAATGCAAATTTGCATTTTAGATTAATAAAAGAAAGCAACCGATCAGACTAAACCGTTATTTACTCACCATTATGATTATATTTGTTTCTATTTCTTGTCTCCTGCGATAAATAACACGGCTTTTCCCACCTACACTTCTTCTTTGCCTCCTAATGGTAGGGGACCGTCTCTTATAGTGCTGCCCCCTGCTGCTGAAAACGTGCATCTTGAATGGTTTTGAGTTCCTCTGCCTGTATGCTTCTTTTTTGCTGCTAATGGATGAAATAGCTTTCAATGTATCTCATTGAGTAGTTGTACAGCAAAGAGACGAGTCTAGTGAGTGAAAAGGGAGTCAGCATTAAAAAAGGATTGAGAGGGGGTTGTTGTGTCAACAATTTATCCCCAGCAAGTGCATCATAGAATAACAAATCACAGGTGCATGGGAAAAAAATGCAGAAAGCAGAATATCTTTCGTAATTCATACATATATTTTCTGTGGGCCTAACCCTCTTTCCTACCTATTGGACTAAATAAACTTGTGTAACGCAGAGGTTAACTAGATTGTTCAGTCTTTTTTTTTCATTGCAAAGACCGTTAAAAAAGAAGAAACACTCTTAAAACTCTTTAAAAAAAAATTCAATTACAGTAAAATAAATAAATAAATAAATTCCGAGAAAAACATTGTAACACGTTTCTGAAAACAAGCATTCACTTGGTGGCGGTAAGTAAGTGCATCACCAGCTAGTTTACCGACGGCTAAGTAGACACAGAAGAAGAGAATTTCACGTCAACGTCATGACGTTGCGTTCAACGCACCACGTAGAATGAAGGAGAACGGGCTAGTATCCTCCGATTGTGGCAGAAGGAGCCGTCGGCTTAGGGGGGGCTTCGACTCTCTGCGGGGATCAGCTTCAGTTTACGAACCGAGAAGAAGCGACGGATTCTAGGCGACATTTCAGGCGATGGATAACAGCAGCCGGACTGTGGTGGTGACAGGTCGGTGTCTCGTTTCGGCGCTGTTGTTGTCGTGGTTCCGGGAGTGAATGAAGTAAAGGAAAAGTTGGAGAAGATGACAGCTGCTCTGCCCTTAATGGCGTCAGGTTGTTCTGAGCTGCACTTGTGCCCTGAAAGAAACGCTTTGTTGCTCACTTTGCAGAGTTATTCGCATGCTTTTAATACACAACTGCTGAGCATCTGATTATTTTGACAGCACAAAAGACTTTACAAATTATTTGTTTTCTAACATAAATTAATAATTGCACGTTGTCTTTTTTAAATCAGTGTTGTTGTTTTTTCTTGGATTGTTTATGCATCATGTATTTAAACGTAATATATATTTTTAACCTACGTTATCTCGAGTTTTAAGCAATAACTTATCCTGTTTGTCTAAAATAAAGTAATTTATTATTATTAATTAATAGTTATTAATATCTATTGACAGCAAAAGGAAAAGAAAAAGCTGCATTTTATAATAATTAGATTTTTTCTGATACTTTTATACATTTAATTATGTTCTTACCTTAATTGTAACTTTTTATATTTTGATTTTATTTGCTTTTTAACAGTGAGGAGCTGTATCCTCATTAGATCTCTAATTAGCTGTCCAAAAATGTTCCAGAGATTTTATGTTTGTACAATATTGCTTTATGTGTAAAATATCTCTTCTTATGTTTATTGTTTTACTTAAAAAGCAGTGAAACACTTTTTGCTTCTAGTTATCAAATAGGTTAACATCTTTTCCATCAGTAAATAACAAACTTATTCTAAAATATTACTAGTTTTGATAAATGAAAGCATATTTTTATTATTTTGTTTTAAAAACTAAATTTGCGAGCTGTCATTTCATATCTCGCTATGTTAAGTCAATGCTTTCTTACTGCACAAAGCACAGTCCTGACTGTTGCCTTCACACAGGAGCTCCAGACTGAGATTTTGTGCAGTCAGACACAAAAGAGTGCAGAGACTCGCAGCCCAATCCGAAGGGCTGGATGTGTAGATTGCTTGGGAACAGTTCCTGCACAATAGCGGGCCGGCAGGCAGCTGCTGGCCCCTCGCTCTGCTCCTTTTCAGCAGCCTGTCAGACAGACTGATCCTTTCTCCACCCAACCCCCAGGGACCCGCTGACCCCGGGACGGGTGGAGGAGAAGGAGCGGGGGGGATCAGTCGTATATCCCTATATAAACAAGCCTGGCTGAACAACCATTAGCTGCCTGTCCAGATATTTTTCTTCAGTCTTTATGATGCTCTTCATGAAGTGGTGATAATTACTCCTGCTCTGTAGGAAAGTGTGTTTATTTTTCACCTTTTTGTTTAATGACAGGCTTGTTTTCGTTTTCACTTCAGCGCTAAAACATATAACATCTGTACTTTCTTATAAATTAAACTGAGTAATCACATTTTCTCTGCAGGAATATGATTAAAAAAAGTTTTTTTACTTTTACACACTCATGATTGTAATCTTGAGTAAAGTAAACATTGGGTCTCTTGCAGGTTTTGGACCGTTTGGCGAACACACTGTCAACGCCAGCTGGGTAGCAGTGCAGGTATTACCTTCATCTGTTTGTTTTATTTGGCCTCATAAATAATACTATACGTTTAATCATAAAGACGTAGAGAGAAAATGAAAGTAAAATCTGATATTTATCTCCTTGCAGTAGCAACACTTAAAGCTTGTAATGCCCTCCGTGTTCGTGTCGCATGTTTTTGTTCACATTTGGAGATGTTTGTATTTCAGACAGTTATGTGACACTTTAATGGCCGCCGGCCGGCCGGCTTCACACTGCGCCGCGCCGTTTGTTGGGGACTGCAGTGGGGGGATGATGGTGGTTGTCAGGGTGTCTAGACGGACTTGATAAGGATATTAGAGCCAAACAAAAGGCCGCATTGAGGCAGGGTCACAGACACGGCCAGACCAACCCACTTTAACACCAGTAAGGGGGTCAGCGACCTCGGTGACCTGTCCTAAATCGAGACGACGGGGGGGAGGTGGATGTCCGCTGGCTGTAAATTCAACACAAACTGTCTTCCTTATGAAATCTATGATTGCATCTTTTTTAATATGAATAATGGAGACTTTGGGTGGAAATATGTTGGCCTGTCACGATAAGAAATTTTGCTGGACGATAAATTGTCCCAGAACTTATTGCGATAAACTATAATATTGTTGTTTTGAGAACATTTTTAAGTAATATAATACCAATAATAACATAAAAATGCAGGAACACATTCTCAAAGAGCAATAAACTGATCAATAAAGGCCACATAATCTCTAAAGATGCATCTGTAATAAATTAAGGAAGAAAAACAAACTTTTACAAGTTATTTACAACTAAATTATAAAAAAAATCACCCAAATTTTAAAGAACAACTTTGAAAAACATTCAAAACTGCTTTAAAATATTGCAAATGTCTCACACATTTAAATGTAAATAAAAATCAGTCATAATTCAGGAGGTTCTGCACAGAAATGTGTTTTATTTCTGTCAAACAGTGAAAGTTGCTGTAATTATTTCTGCTGTTGAGTTTCTTTAACCGTAAAGGTTTTGTTTTTGTCAGGAAATGAAGAAACTTGGATTGGGGAACAATGTGGACCTGCATGTACATGAGGTTCCTGTAGAGTACCAGAAAGTCCAGAGTTTGGTTCCCTCATTGTGGAAGCAATTTCATCCACGGGTAAGATGAAAAAATCACGTACATCTGTTGTTGTAACCGCGATTATAAAGGTTGAATTTGGTCCCTAACATGTCTGAGACAGATCTGGAAAAAACTGAGCCACTGCACTGAACCCGATGGAAAACCTCCTGTTTATTCCACCAAATACTGATTTCTGAACACGTCCTGAGTTAAAACATTAGTATTTTTGTTTATAAGTGTGAATATTAATTGGTTTTATTTGCATTATTTGAGGTCTGATCTCACTGCATCTTATTTGTTATTTTCACCATTTCTCATTTTCTGAAAATAAATACTAAAATTTTTGGTTGGAATATCAGAAACATGTTGTCAGTAGTTTATAGAATAAAAGAACAATGTTCATTTTAATCAAACTTAAACCAAAAAAAGTAAAATCAGAGAAACTGATCATTTTAAGTGGATTCTTAATGTTTTTTCCTGAGCTGCATGTTGTCTGGTTGACTCAGATTTTATTTAATTTAGACTTTTGGATAAACACTGTGTTCAGACTTTCAACAAAATTACACCCAGTCATACTCTTTGACCTTAAAGCAACTTTCACAATAACACATTTTGCTTCAGTTGAAGTTGTTTTATGCCACATAAACTTACAGCAACATTGTTGTAAAGCCGCCTTAGTGATTCTAACAATCGGTTTCTTGTCCAGCTCATCGTCCATGTGGGAGTCTCAGGGATGGCCACCACTGTGACGCTGGAGAAGTGTGGCAGAAATCACGGCTACAAAGGCCTGGACAACAGCAGCTTCTGTCCAGACTCACAGTGTTGCATTGTGGGAGGCCCAGACTGTATCAACTCAGTTATTGACATGGAGTCGGTCTGCAAGAGAGTGACTGCGACAGCAGGACTGGGAGTAGCTGTGACCGTCTCCAAAGATGCTGGAAGGTGAAGAGGATCTTTGTTTTCGTTTTGTTTCTTCTGTGTCTCCGTCAGAGCTGGGTGGAGAAATCAAAAAAATTTACTTAAATAAGAGTAGAAGCACTTCGTTATGTTTTTACTCAAGTAAGAGTAAAAAGCAGCCAACCAAGAAATTAATTAGTTAAATTAGTTAAAAAGTGTTGATCAAAAAGCAATCATTTAAAATGTACAAATCATCAGGTGGGCCAAAATATAAAGTTATGTGGAAATGTTGGTATTTTAAGGACCAGGTTTGACTTGTTTCAGCAGCCAAAATGGAACAAAGGAGTAATAAAAACCCGTTTTGAGTAGAGATTGATGTAGCTGAGGGCAGCACAGTGGAGAAAGAAGTCAGTAACACTGTTGGTATCGAGGGGATCCTGAGTTTGAATCATGGCGTTTGCATGTTGGATTTTCTCTTCGTACGAAAGTTTATATCTTTGTATTTTCACAGTGAAGAATTATTAAAATCTCTGCAGCATTAATCTCTCCTGGTTTCATAGTAATTATGATTTAAAAGCCATGTGCTGGTACTACAAGCTTTCATAAAAATGTGTAACTGGAGCAGATTTTAAATGATTTCTCTCTGACTCCATGTAAAATGTGTTGCAGCAACAAAAACAGGTTGTCGTGAATGAAAGTGTGACCTTTGCTTCTGTTCCTGTGATCACACTTCAGCAGAGTCGCTACAAACCCAAAGAAAACCTTGAATGGATCTCAGTCGCAGCAGCAGCGACTTGTCTGCTCTTTTTATACCCAAAGTCTGTTTCTGAGCCGCTGTGAGGGGAGCTGCTGTTTTTAATTAAATGTAAATGATCACTTTAACCCTTTGAGTGCTAAGTTTCAATCTCAATAGTTTTGCTTATTTTAATTGCATGCAGTTCTTTAAATATCCTGGAGTAAATATAAATTTCCCCATTTATCCATAAAACTGAAACTTTCAATATCTAGCAAGTTATTTTTGCAATTTACCATCTATTGAAAGGTTGTCTTATCGGATTAATTTCACTCCCTGCAACAGTGGAGGTGAAATTACTGTAATTTCTCTCCAAAAAGAAAAAAATTATATGTTTTTGTCCAGTTTTTTCTTAATTTCTGCTTTGCGCATGTTGTTGCACATGTAATTGGTTTTTCTTTGACTCCAGTTAATAATTTATCAATTACTAAATTAGTTGAAGATTATATTCAATATTAATCTGATTGATTGTTCCACCCCCTACACTATTGTAAATTAAAATTATTATTTGATTTTAGTTGTAAAACCTAAACCAACTGAATGTTTTAAGCTGTAATAACTGGGCCTTTCACGATTATAAATTTTCCTGGATGATAAATTGTCCCAGGCGTTTTTCAATAAGTGATAATATTGTTGTGTTGAGACTATTTTCAAGTAATAATGCAAGAACACATTGTTACAGGTCAATAAACTTTAAATTCTGATGAACATACGACACTGGAAACGGAAAACATTTTAAATATCCACAAGAAATAAAACAGAAAAAATAAATAAAATGAATTAAGTCTCTGCAAACAAAACAGTCCTTCAAAATAAAGCTCAGTTGAGACCAAATCACCAAACTGAAGACTTTGATATCCAGTTCTGATAAATTATTATTATTATTATAATTATTATTATTATCAACGTTATTGAATTTGTTTTAATTTATCATGTGGTTAATTGGTTTATTGACTACTATGACAGGCCTAGTTATAACTTAATAGTAATTTCTGTTCTGCCTGTCACTGTAACAAATTTTGCTGAGCGATTAATTGTCTCAAACATTATTGCGATAAACAATAATATTGCTTGAAGACCATTTAAACTGATGTAATGGTAATGACATAATAATGCAAGTTCATCCTGCCAAAAAATAAAAACACTTTATTTTCAAAAGAACAATTAAAGCTGGAACTGTTAAACAAAACGACCAAAAATAAATAACTCAGTCTCCGTTAACAAAAAATGTACTTGAGTAAAAACTAAACATAAAACCAAAGTGGAAATAAAAACTACATTCAACCAAAAGTGTGCAGATTATGAAGTCTGTTTACTATGTTGCCGTTCAATAATCAATAGATTTAGATGGAGAAGACGGCCTGAGGCAATAGTTCACTCCTCCATTAAGGAAACGAGGAAGGCCTTTTTCATCCTGAGTCATCAACAGGAAGAGAAAAAGGCAGGAAGAAACGATAAAGCCGATAAACCAAAATGAGGTCGATAATTTTCATTTATTGTTTATTTCGACGGGCCTTCCTGCCTCCAGTTCAGATCCTGTTTTGGTTTAATTTAATCTCTTCATCCGTCCCGTTTCCTGCTCTTCTTCTCAGGTACCTCTGCGACTTCACCTACTACACGTCTCTGTACCTGAGCCGCGGCCGCTCCGCCTTCATCCACGTGCCTCCTCTGGGAAAGCCTTACAGCGGGGAGGAGCTGGGCCGCGCGCTGCAGGCCATCATCAGGGAGATGCTGGAGCTCCTGGACCAGGCGGAGGACCAGATCCACTGCCAGCAGCACATCCACTAAGTGACCTCCCTGCAGCATCTCCAGCCCGAGCCACACAAGAGTAATTGCACTTGACCACAAGTAGCCAAAACTTACTTTTCTTGTTTTTTATTTTTTTTTATTTTTCTTGCTCTTAATTTACTAAACTTTTGAGATTTGGCCATTTTTTATTATTTTTTATCACTATATATGTTTCTGTTTTACCTTCGTTACTTAATGTCTCCCTGTGGTGAGAAGATATAACGGGAGTCTGAAGGGAACATTTAAGTTTAAAATCTGATTTTAAAGAGATACACGAGAGCAAGTCGCTGCTTTTGTTTTACATTTGGTCACAAACGGAGATACAAAGAGTCTGTGATGTGACGTTAAATACGATCTAAAAGCCCAAATGTGACTCCTATCAATGCACCTTGTAGGGTTAGGGTTACTGTAGGAGACACATCTGGGAATCTGTAGCATCAGATCGAGATTTTTTTGCTTTTTTTTATGTTCAATTGCTAAATATCTAGAAGATGTCCATGTACATAACACAACATGGTTTAAGTAGAAATGTTTAGCTGTAAGCTTCTTTCTCCGTTTCACCTTTTGTGTCCTGAACTCATCCGTCTTCTTTCCTTTTTGGTGTTGAATTGTTTCCGAGTCGGTTTTCTTTATAAGAAGTTGTGAATTTGCCTTCCTTTACAAAGGTTATTTAAATCAGGGAACGGGTTGGTTCCAGCTCATACTTCCCCAGTTTGTTGGCCCAGTTCTGACAGAAATAAATAAATCTGCCCCGCTGAGATCTGACCCCGGACCGTGCAATGAAACTTTACTGGAAACCTTCTCAAAATTATTGTTACGGCTCCACACCTGTTGACAAAAGGCTCAAGTTTTTAAGTTTCCTGGCAGAATTTAAAAATAAATTATTTCTTTTAAGGTTAGTAAACAAAGAAAATACTGGAAAATGTTTGTTTTTCCCATTTTAGTGTTTCAGATCAGAGGAAAAATCCGAGTCAGTGATTCAAATTTAATTTCTTAAAGAAACAATCTGGCTATTTGGAAATTTATTTTCATTCATAACCAGTTTGGTTTTTCTTGTTTCCCCTTTTAAAAACCACTAGAAGTAACTTTAAAACAGCATTTTGTTTTTGCAGAATCTCTGTTCGTCTGATATTCAGTTTAGTTAAAATATTCAAAATGTGCTGGGTATAAAAGCTACACACTCCTTGGACCTTTTATCCTTTTCTTGCTGCTTTAACAAATCAGTCATAAAAAAAGTAACATTTGTGTTTTTTCCACTTTGCATCTTTTTTTAATTGTCTTTATTTCAACAAAATCAGTTTTTCTTTTACATCAAAGGATTTTTCTGTCAAAAAAGTTGAATTTTGTTGATAATGATTGATTTATAAAAGCTTTAAACAGAGTAAAGCATCCAAGGTGGTGAATATTGCAGAATCAAAACACGATTTTATATTTTTATAAGGCAATAAAATCCAGCTGATGTAAAACTTCATTAGGGAACTAAACACCGATGCTACATTTCCATATAATTTCATGCTTTTTTTAATATTTAAACTCGAGATGCTTAAAGATTTAAATTAATTGCATCTTAAACTCTTGAGGAAAAAATGCCAGCAGTTTGCAGCTCGAAGCCAAATGTAGTTTTTTCTGTCTTGGTTGTGCAGCTTTTCCTTCCTAATCCAAACTCTCTGACCTCAGTGAGTCACTTTTATTGTAGCTTCTTGTTTTAAGTGACATGTTGACAAACTGAATCGGATGCAGTTTTCAGTCAGAACTGGGCCTTTAACTTTATTCCTCTTGCACTTTCTGTTTTTGTAAATTGGTTTAATCTGTTCTGAAACAGCATTTGTCAAACAATGTGAATGGTTGCATGTTTTTTTCTTTTTTCTGTCACTTTAAAATGAATCATGTAGCTTTCCACGACCATTTTAACTTGTTTTTTTCCCCCAACAATTATGAGATTTTTAAAGATTTTTATCTTTCAGTGAGTTTTACTTATCCTGTTTTTATTATTATTATTATAATTATTCCAGAGCTTTGTGTTTTGTTTTGATTTGTTACATAAAGAGGCTCCCCTTTTTCCTGTCTTGTTTCTTTTAATACCAAGGACAGTTTAGAGCGCTTCACTTCTTTTCAGTTTGCCTCAGCAGCTTTTTTAAACTTTTTTAGCTAGACTTGTTCATGTTTTAACATCGTTACGCAGCTTGGATTCATTGAGTTTTAGTAAATCATCCCTAATTTTAACACTGCCGTTTATATGTGGGTCCAGGTAAGAGTTGTGACGACATAATTGGATCGTGGAGCCACTTAAATTTCATCCTGTCATTGTGTTTAAAAATCTTTGCAGTGATTAAACCTTAGAGCGCAGCTTTGTCCTGAGTTGTTGTAAATATTGGCAGGTTATTGTGTGGCTTTGTGAGGGTTGTGAAGAAGGCTGTCTGCAGATTTTCTGCCTCAAGCTAACCTTTGAGGTGACCTCTGACCCTCTCCTGTGCCTTGTTGCTGTTTGTGTCCTGAAAAAGGCCTTACTAATTCTCCGTGGGTCAGATCTGAGAAGTATTATCGATGCTGTCCGTACAGACGTGTGGCTACCTCACAAATATAGTTTTGGTTTTAATCTTGGTGTGTGCTCAGTTGTGCACCTACATCGTTGCTCTGTGACATGTCAACGGTTCTCTGAAAGGTTTTTTTTGTGTTATTATGCACTGTTACAGTCTTTAATCTCACTTTGTAAAATAAAGGCTTTGAAATAAAGAAATTAAATGACGACATTAAATATTTTTCAGTTTCATTTTCTTACAACTCAGCAGTGATGCCGAATAAAAGCACTGGCATTATTTTAAGAAAACATCCACAAACTTTGATTCAAGCCTGGAGAGTTTCTGAACATCAGCTTTCAAGTATTGGCACAGATTGAATCAATTTCTGGGATTTTTGCCATTAAAACACACAAATATACTTTGGCATAAACCAGGAAACAGGAAGGATTTGCAATAGCAGACCATCTTGCCAGTAATCTGATGCCTCTGACTGAAGACTGGTGCTGTATATCAACCACATGACTCATCACATTCCAACAATTCAACATTTGGACAACGGAGACAATATTCTACAGTAGCACTTCCTGAATGACGCCATCGGTTGTTGTCAGCAGCCACTGCTAATCCACCTCATCTGCTTTTGCTTTTCTTTACGTTTGTTTAGTAAAGAATTGGTGATATGATCGATGGAAGAAATGGTTTGAACTTCGCTCCATTCTCTTTGGTCCATCAGCAAAGTCTCCTTTTCAACTCCTCTGGTAAATAAGGTGTTATTTGAGCTCTTGAGATGCTTATCAGCTGCTCCCAGTTGTAAAAACATACATTTGTTGCCACGGTTACACATAACAGTCAGAAAGTAAAATGGTATGGGCAACAATGATTCCATCTGCATCCAAATGTGTACTGCCTCATCCAAAAAAAACATCTGAACAGTTTATAAAAGGAATAAATCAGAATTAACTTAAGCTACGGAACATGGTGTCACCACAGACCCAATTCTGGAAAATTAAATAAAAGAAACATTTCTAAAAAATCAAAGAGTGAACACTCTTTTTCAATAATCTGTCTGTGTTGTTTCCCCAATCCTCCCCACCTCCCTCGTTTACGTCACACATTGCGCGGCGCAGGGAAGTTCGTCACCGCCGCTGGGCTGTTGGTCCCGCTGAAGCTATCGAGGTTCTGATCGTTTCCATTTTTGTTTGGGTTCAAATTCGGACTCTTGGCGACGCTTTCTGAAAGATAAATCAACAAATAAACACTGCGCGCTGTTTAGTCGTCTGTTACGAGCACCGGAAACAGCAGAGTAAAGCGAAAGTTAAGGGACGAAAATGAGTGTGGAGGCGTACGGGCCGAGTTCCCAGACCCTCACCTTCCTGGACACCGAAGAAGCGGAGCTGCTCGGAGCGGACACCCAGGGCTCCGAGTACGACTTTACCGACTTCACTCTTCCGAGCCAGACGCAAACACAAGGCCAGACCCAGAGCCAGTTGGACGGACAGGTTTGAGGCTTTCATTTTCAGCAGATGGCGCGGTGCTGACGTTAGCTTGCCGCTGCTAGCCCGCTATTATTAAAACCACTAGCCTCCTTAGCTTAGCTCAAGCTAACATTTGCTAAGACCGTTAAGTATACTCTTAAAGTTGCTCCAGTTGTCTCACCTCCTTATGTCTGATACCTAAATCAAAACAGAGTCACGGAAATGTCTCCAGTTGTCTGGGATGACAGTAGTTTCACCGTTGACAATCTGTCAACGTGTCCACATCCTCACTGTGCGCCTTCCTCAGCCGTTAGCTGGTCTGTTAGCACCGAGTTTGTCTCATAATGATCGTCTCTACCACATGTTGGAGGCTAAAATACTATTCTTAAGGAGAAGAACAGCTTCTCTGTAGAAAGTTTACTCAATTATAAGTAAACCTGTTGGTGAAGCTTGTGCTCAGGTGAAAGTATAGTTAGCTGTAATGACGCTTATGGAAAAAAAACGCATGTGGAAGGTGAAAATCACACATAAACTGGACCAGTAATTTATTTCCTACGCATTCGACAGATCAATGGTCCTGATGAAGGTCTTCACAATGGAGGAATGGATGACTCTGTGGCCAAAACCAGCCAGTTGTTGGGCGAACTCAACTTTGAGGAGGATGAAGAAGACACCTACTACACCAAAGATCTCCCAATACACGCATGCAGGTACCCTGAGAGGAACCAGAACATCCTGGGTGGTTCTACTGCTCTGTTTTAATCCTCTTTGTCACCTAAACCTGAGACACATTTTATGTTTCTAACTCTGTTAAAGTAGCACCTTTCAGATGAACCTTCTGGTCTTTGATCATCTGTCTGTTATTTTTGGTTAGTTTGGGGTCTGGTTGTGGGGACAGCAGCCTCAGCAGCAGGCACTCAGGCCAACTCCTCCAGGGGAATCCCCACTCATTCCCAGACTAGCTGAGAAACATAATCTCTCCAGCTTGTCTTGTTTTTTCCTCTGGCGTCCATTGTTTGTGTACATATATTTTTAGTAGAATAACATGTTGAGTGATGCAGAGCTTTTCTTGTATTTAAGATATATCTGTACAGCCTTAGTGATGATGGAGACTCAGAGCTCAGACAGACACAGAGGGGAATCCCTGAAGCACTTTAGATATGTGGCTCAAAATACTCATCCGGGAGTCTTTTCAGCTAGTTGGAGATATAAACAAATGCAGCAGCTGATCAGACATGTTCTTTGTTGCACATCAGTGTCACTGGATTCATTCTTCCAGCTGCTTCTTTCAAGCAGTTTAAATGAAAATTGTCTTATATAACCACTATGAATAGGGAATATAAATAAGGCTAAAATTTTATAGGTTTTGGCTTTAAATTGTGCTACAATGATGATGTAATTAAAACTGATTCACAGAGAAAACGAGTCTTCCAAGTTGACTGGATATAGTATGATTTATATGATTTGTAGTCCAACATCACACTTCTTTGTATAATAGCAAACCTTTATGTATTTTACAAATCACTGAAGGTAAATTCTTTGTGTTAATTTTTTAACAATCATATAAATCAGATTTGTTGTGTAAGCAGTCTGATCCTTGGGAGAAAAATGTATCATTTCTTTCATTGTTAAATTATTTTTCCTGGATGTAGCAGCACTGCAGCGCATCCCCATCCTGCATTAGTGACATCCGTTTTATTGGAAACTATTTGTAACTTTACTCATTACTTTGTGCAGATTTGTTTCAGATAAACACTCCTTTGTTTACAGTTCTTTTTTTCACCTGTCCTGCATTTTCTGAAAGCACACACTGCTGTGGTTTTGACTTGAGAATGACACAGTGAATCATAATGGGAAGATGTTTTCTGTGGAGCAGTGATAAGAGAGAGGCTGCTGTTGACCATTAACTTTTTGTTAAAGAGGCAAATAAGATAAATATATTTTTGTAAGGTTGTTTTGTAGGATCAGTCTGTGGTTAGAATTTAAAATAATGTAAAATTAAATGATGTAAAATGCTAAATATCTAGATTTGTGGGATGAAACTTGTCATTGTTTTGCAGCTACTGCGGCATCCATGACCCAGCGTGTGTGGTGTACTGCAACACCAGTAAGAAGTGGTTCTGTAACGGCCGTGGCAACACGTCTGGCAGGTCTGTGGTCTCATCTTCTTCTGATCATCACACGTACTGTGAGATCATCACACCATGACTGGCAGCAATAATCAGGAAATGTTGGCATGAAAACAGTCAGACTGTTGGAATGTGGACGTGTATTTTTCTGTTGACTCTGTCACATTGAAACCAATATTACCAAACGTGTGGTTTATTACTAAATTACCATATTTAGTAATAAATATGGTAATTTTTTTACCATATTTATTATGGTAAAAAATTAAACCAATCTTAAAATGTGGTATGTAGACCAATTGTCATGCATTATAGAATACTATCAATAAACACTACAGCTATTTAAAAATTAGAGAGCACTTAAAATAAACAGTTTCTCTAATTTTACTTTTCATAGGTATACATTTGAACGAAATAAACATTGTTCTTTTATCCTATGAAATGACAACATGTCTCTGAAATTTCAAGCAAAAATTTAGTATTTATTTGCAGAAAATGAGAAATGGTCAAAATAATGAAAAAAGATGCAAATAATGCAGAGAAAACAAGTTCATATTCATTTAGAAACAATATTAATGTTTTAACTCGGGAAGAGTTCAGAAATCAATATTTGGTGGAATAACCAGGAGGTTTTCAAGTGCAGTGGGCTCTTCATGTTTTTCCAGAGTTGTATTTATGTAACTATGTCTGCATCTTTGGTGACTTTATGTGTCCTTTGTTTCTCCTCCAGCCACATTGTGAACCACATGGTGAGGGCCAAATGTAAAGAGGTGACTCTGCATAAAGACGGGCCTCTGGGCGAAACGGTGCTGGAGTGCTACAACTGCGGCTGTCGCAACGTCTTCCTGCTGGGCTTCATCCCAGCTAAAGCCGACTCTGTGGTGGTTCTGCTCTGCAGGTAAAGACAATCATCCAGAGATGGTTTATTACTGCTCCTAAACTTTCTATTACACTCTTCTTACAAACAGTATATGATGAAGGTTTCTACTTTGAGAATATTGTAGCACTAATTTCTTATTCTACAGTCCAGTGAACAGTTGTGTCTCTGCTGACTTAGTTTAAAAGCAGAGATTCACAGTTTATTTCTGAGGGGGAAACATTGACAAGATCTAAAATTATTGTTTTAGATTCTCTTCTCTTCAAAATCTGCTCTTAAAACTTTGTTTAGGTGGCTAACCTCAAACAGTTTTATTTATCCACTAGTTGGTTCTCTGTCATGGAAAATAATACATTCAATGAAATTTTAATAGATAATGAAACTAGGAAGGTAACTGAACTGTGACAACAGTGTAGGTGTTGACATAACTCTGATGTAAGAGCAGAAACATTCTGATCTCTGAAAGAAAACTGTATAATAATAGTTATATTTACTTTCCCTTTGGGATTTAAAAAGTACTTTTTAATTGCCACATATCAGACAATATAAAAACAGTTTAAGTGAACAAAGTTGTATTTATTTTGCTTCAGGCAAGTTAAGAATAAGTTGGAACTGAAAAACAGTTTTGGTTTGGGTTCCTCTGGACTTTGTTTACACACCTGTTGCAGTGTGATGTGATGCGACTCGGCTGCCTCAGTCTGGCTGGTAAAAAAAATGCTTCACTGCAGAATTAAATATGGGTTGGAATATTTAAACACTTTCTGACCTTTGCCCCTTACAAACCAACAATCAGCTGCTCTTACTCGCTTATAAATGAGCCCAGCGTCTCACACTCCCTCAGAAACAGAAACTAAATCATTCTCAGCAGCCTGTCATTCTGGATTCTTATGTTTTAGTTTTACAGTTTGGAGATTTATTCGCCAAGATGCTGAAAATGTGCTTTTACATCCACACACGATCGTGTTCCAGTTTCCATGCAGCATTTGTTGGAGCTCACTTAACTGCTTCTGATGCCACTTTTTGATCTCATTGTATGTGAGGATCACGGCAACAATGAAATGTCTTTAACATGCAGTATGAAACCAGAGGAGCGCTCGGTTTCCAGTAAATCCTAACCAGTAAAAGTTGGTATTAACTTTTTTTTAATTAGCTTTTTCTTACCCGAGCTACAAAAAAACTTTGACGTTGATCACTTTGTGGTGTTTCTAAATACTCCAACTTTGTTTTAGGGCTGAAAGGATTAATCAAATCATTTAACTGTTGACATAATTGTCAACTAATGTAGTAATCGATTAATTAATTAGCGTATACAGACTGAAAAAGAGGCTGAAAAATCAATTTAAGAGCAGAAATTAAGCCAGAAATGTTTAAAATATCCTTTCTATTTAGTATTAAATATAAAAGTGGCTTAGTTTTAGCTTCAGCTGGTTCAAATTCACTAATAAAATCTATTAAAAAAATTATTTGAATTGTTTATTTGCGTCTTCTAACATTATACAAAAAATCTCCAAATTGTTAAATGAAAAATCTGCTGGATTTTTATTCAATTAGTCATCAGAATAGTTGATTTACAGAAGTAATAGTTAGCTGCAGCCCTGCTTTGTTTTACACATTTTGAAGACGTTTTCTCTGCTGAAGGTGCATAAAGTTTTGGTCCATTTAACTTTATAAGCTCACTAACAACTTTCTGGTCTCCTAAGAATTTAACAACCAACATAGATAATCTAATGTTAACAGCTTCTGAATTGTTCTCCTTTGCATCTCAAAACCGGAAAAATGTATTTTATCCGCCTTTTTCAGAGCAAGAAAATCTGAGAAGTTGATGTGAAAGGTCAAAAAGTTTTCTGACTACTTTGATTTAATTTGTTTCTAAAGACAGAATTACATCTAGATCAGTGAAAAGCTGTTCAGTGGGAGCCTTCAGATTACAGTTCAGTTTGTTACGTCTGTATTGGTTAACGACGCAGCCGCCAGCTGCAGGCCGAAGCACGGGTTGTTTGGGGCCACGCAGTTTGTGTTCGCACAGTAGGTTGTAAAATATCCACTGAGTTATTAAATCGTCTTTGTTAAATGTTTGCTTTCTGATTTAATTTTCTCATGCAGGCAGCCGTGCGCGAGCCAGAGCAGCTTGAAAGACATCAACTGGGACAGCTCCCAGTGGCAGCCGCTGATCCAGGACCGCTGCTTCCTGTCCTGGTTGGTGAAGATCCCGTCGGAGCAAGAGCAGCTCCGCGCTCGTCAGATCACCGCCCAGCAGATCAACAAGCTGGAGGAGCTCTGGAAGGTAGCAGAGCTGCTTTACGAGGCGTTTAGAGCTGCAGGAAACGCCTCCGCTGCTTAGATTTACAGCTCTGTCTGACTGCGTTTTGTTTTTTATTTTAAGGACAATCCTGGCGCTACTTTGGAAGACCTGGAGAAACCCGGAGTGGATGAAGAACCCCAGCATGTGCTGCTGCGCTACGAAGACGCCTACCAGTACCAGAACATCTTCGGCCCTTTGGTCAAACTGGAGGCCGACTACGACAAAAAGCTAAAGGAGTCACAGGTACAGTGTGCAAAATACATGAGAAGAGTTTCGATCATAAGGGAGAAATGAGTAAATGGGATTTTTGTTTCTCATCTCAAACATTACTGCACAGATTTTTTTTTGGATTCATATTCTTTTAATCTTCCAGGTTATTTTTGACGTTTTGTGGAGTTAACAAAACCTCCCAAGCATTTCTGCAATACTGAAACATTCAACATTCCCTCGATAAGCTCCAAATGACAATCAATGAGTCAAATACCGACAATTCAGTTTCTGTTTTAATTCAGTTTCTGTTTTAATTCTGTGAAAGCAAATTTTATGATTTGTGATTCACTTTATTGTTTGAGTTTAGTATAAGGTTAAAGACGTACTGCTATGCAAAAAGGGGATAATTTTGAAAAGTGCAGCACATTTTTTTCCTTTAGAATGATTAAAAAAAATTTTTTAGATTTCACTTTCTAACAGTTTTCTAAACCCCCCAGATCTGCTTCTTAGAATCATTTCATCACAGAAATGAGCTAAATTTAACAAACTTAACATTTAATAAAGCAGCTTTTGTTTCTTTTTTTTGGCTGTTTTGTAATTTCTAAGTAGAATGAAAGATAATAATAAAAAACAGAAAAATATAAACTTTTCTGAAACAAACTACCATATGCCTTATTGTTGAGATTACCACTGCTACTATATGTGGGAAATAACAATGCATAGTGTGCAATATTCACCAAAATAACTTTAAACGAGAAACATGTTTGAGTATTTAATGTAAAGTAATGTTTTAATGTTATATCTGAAGCCTCTGTGTCTCGTCTTAATCGAATCCTCAGTGACTAACGGTGAGGAGTTATGAATGAGGCGTAGTTTTAATAAATGCAGAAGCTCCCTCCCTCGTTTCTCCACACAGCGTTCAGATGACTTTATGTTGAGTCCTAATGAAACCGCAGTCGGTTCTGTTCACCGCCAGGCTCAAACGTCTCCATCATACTGAGAAGGTCAACTTATGGTTGACCTGATCTGAAGAGTTTTTCATTGATGTGTGTAAAAGTTGCAGGAAAAAAATCTCATTGACTGAACTTGCTTCCCCTGCAACTCAACATAGCAGCCATGGTTGCCGTAGCAGCCATGGTTGCCATAGCAGCGTTTCTCACCGGAAAAAGAGAGAAATGCATGAGAAAAACTCACATTAGTTTTTATTTTTAAACACCTCTGGCTTTACTGATTCTTCTTCTGCAGACGTTCAGTTGTTTTCTGTTCTCTTTTCCAGACTCAAGACAATATAACCGTCAGGTGGGACCTGGGGTTAAACAAAAAGCGGATTGCATATTTCACACTTCCCAAGACGGATTCAGGTGGTAATGCTTTCAACGTTGTTTCCTCCAGTGGTTCTGTGGTGTCGCTGTAGCTCCCTCCAAACTCCCCTCAGTCATCAGACTTGCATGCAGCCTCCCTCCTTCCTGCATTTTTTGGTGGCATCCCTACATTTTTATTTTTTTTAATTTTTTATTTTTTCACTAGTTTGTCGTCATGAGTATTAGGGCGTGGTTGATGTTTTTGTTGCTTTTCAGCATAAACAGGTCAGTAACTGGTTTGTTTTTGGTGAATCCCAGATATGCGGCTGATGCAGGGCGATGAGATCTGCCTGCGCTACAAAGGAGATCTGGCTCCCCTGTGGAAAGGCATCGGCCATGTCATCAAAGTCCCCGACAGTATCCTTTAGGTTCCCAACAGCTTCAGCTGTGCTCAACAAGTCAATGACATGTTTAAAAATTGGTAAAATGCAGCTGTGTTGTTATTTTTCCTTAATAGCTTGTTTTTAAAGACTATGGGGATGAAATTGCCATTGAGCTGCGCAGCAGCGTCGGAGCGCCTGTGGAAATCCCTCATAACTTCCAAGTGGATTTTGTTTGGAAATCAACTTCCTTTGACAGGTTTGTGACATTTTTAAAGATTTAAATTAGAGGTAGACCAATTTATCGTCCAGCCGATTTCCTTAATTTTGGGAGATCGGAGATCGGCCAATCCTGTCCACAGATGTTATCAACCTCTGCAAAAGTCTAAAAATCGACCTCTGTGCTTTTCTTTTCTCCCGTGAGAGAAGTTTGACAAACCGGCCGACCAGGCCATGTCTGCACATTCACATTTAATAGTCGCCCCATTGTTGCCAATTCAGCAACTTTCTTGATATATTGAGCTGCAATTCAGACAAAAAAAAAATGGTATCGGCCAAACTTGGAATCGGTAAGTTAGTCATTTTAAAAGATCTGCAATCGGTGCACCTCTAATTTAAATTATAAAAATAAAAATATTGGCACTCTGGAACAGTCTCTGGTTTGTTCCAGTTTTTACTATATGCTCTTATTTTCTGGAAAAATTATTGTATTTCTCAGTTAATTTTCCATTATAACCTACCAATTACATATTTAAATGACCAGGAGCCTCAGGAAAGTTATGTCTAAAAAATAATCTAATTTTTAAAAATGTTTTACATAATTTATTTAGAATTATTTTACAATTATATATTCGTTTGAGCTGCATATCAGTGCGTAAAGTCTGTGTGAATGTGGCTGCAGTGTGAAGCAACTTGGTATATAAATTGACTTTGTTCAGCATTTAAAAAAACTATTAATTAGGAGTTAATCGGTAATTAATAAAGATAGAAGATTTTGTTTATTGAAAACTTTAGATTTGATTCAGAGATGATTGGAATTGATAAGAAAGATTTATGAAAACTAATATTTTGTATGTTGGATTTTAAGGCAACAATATTGATTAACTGAGCACAACTAAAAATGTTGTGTGTCGTCTTTTAAAAGTACTTGATGGGGAGAAAAAGTATTTAATGATCGGATACAGGGCTGCACGATTTTAGAAAATATTGCAATGACAGGTGTGATAAATTCCACTTTTCTTCTTTCCTCTGTCTCTAAGCTGAGTCCTGCTCTATTTGAGCTTTAGTATTTTAGGTCATTTCTCAAAGCGTTGCTCCAGCAGGTTCTTCCAAAAACTGTTGCAGAACCGACCCAACGTCTGGAGAACAACAGTACGGAGAACATTTGCTCTGTTCCCAGATTTCCATTCATAATGGTGACTCTAGCTTTAGAAAATTAAATCAACTTAAAATCACTCAGCATAAACATTGGTTGGATCCGGTGATTATTTCAACTTTGTCTTAATTTAAAATATCGATTTAGTTTCCAGTTCAACGGCAATCTTCCTTAGAAGTCCTTATTTTAAAGAGGTTTTAAAATATTTCCAAAAGCAAAAAGTTGCACATCTGGACTCGGAGTCGTTTTTCCTGTTTGTTTTTGTTCAGGATGCAGAGCGCCCTGAAGACGTTTGCTGTCGATGAAACCTCCGTGTCCGGTTACATTTACCACAAACTTCTGGGTCACGAGGTCGAAGACGTCACCATCAAGTGCCAGCTGCCGAAGCGCTTCACCGCTCCGGGCCTGCCGGACCTGAACCACTCACAGGTCAGAGTCCAACTCTGATTACCCTCCATTATTTGCATCTAATGTTGTAGTTCTCTCATTTATTTGTTTATTTGTATTAAAAACGGCACCTCTGTCCAGGTTTACGCTGTAAAGACGGTGCTGCAGCGGCCGCTCAGTCTCATCCAGGGGCCGCCCGGCACCGGCAAGACCGTGACCTCCGCCACCATCGTGTACCACCTGTCCCGACAGGGAAATGGGTGAGACACGTCTTCCTTAAATTCAGACGCGCTCTAGATGCCATGACTTCCTAAAGCAGTTTCACTGTTTCTGTGTTTGGTCCTGCAGACCAGTCCTGGTGTGCGCTCCCAGTAACATCGCCGTGGATCAGCTGACGGAGAAGATCGACAAGACCGGCCTGAAGGTCGTCAGGTTGTGCGCCAAGAGCCGGGAGGCCATCGAGTCTCCGGTCTCTTTCCTGGCGCTCCACAACCAGATCAGCAACATGGACAGGTCAGCGGAGCAGAAGGAACTTCAAACACCTAAACGTGTTTTAATATTTGGTGTTAAATCAGTTAATCAATCATCAATCAACCACATTTCAATTAACTTTATTTGTAAGGCATTTCAAGGCTCTTCACATCAATAAAACACTAAAATATAAAGTCTTAGAACGTCTTAGAGTGCCATTGTTACCCATCAGATTGTTGAGGATGTTTCAAAAGGAACTTCAACCAGGTGGGTTTTTAGTCTAGATTTAAAGGCGCTCAGTGTTTCAGCTTCTTTTGCAATTTTCTGAAAGTTTATTCCAGATTTGTGGTGAATAGAAGCTGAAAGCTGCAACCGTGTTTGGTTCTGATTAAGTTAGAAAATGATAATAATCATCTCGGGCTGAAACGATTAGTTGTATTAATAGTTAAGTGGACTGAACAGACTCAAAAAATAAATTTCATTTGGTGAAAAAAGCAACATATTCAAAGCAGTAATTAAGCCAAAACTTAATATATTTTGTTTTAGCCAAAACTCTTGAAGTGGCATTTTAGCTTCACTTGTTTTTTGCCTTTTATTCTATAAAATATTTAAACTAAAATAATTGTTTGCTGCAGTCCATCAATCATCATCGCTGTAAGTCTTTTCTCATTTGTCCTTTTGGGACCCATCATGTTAGATTATGGAAAAAACTGAAAAAAACCCTAAAAACATAAAATCAAAACCATTAAATAAATTATTAATTTGTTCAGTTGAACGTTTCTGATATTTGTGATTGCTACAGATGTAAACGTTGTTGATTCAAGCTCTGCTGTGGGTGAGTTTTAGGCTTTAGCGTCTCTTCTCGGTGTCTGCAGCATGCCGGAGCTCCAGAAGCTGCAGCAGCTGAAGGATGAGACCGGAGAGCTGTCGTCTGCTGACGAGAAGCGTTACCGGGCTCTGAAGCGCACCGCCGAGAGGGAGCTGCTCATGGTGAGAGCTCAGGGTTCTCTGTGTGCGAAAAATAAGATCATCCATAAAACAGTGGAAATAAACTCTGTTTTGTTCATGGTGTCTGCATCCTTAAAAAATCTGAAATTCGTAAAGTAAATAGTAAGTTGCCCTCGTGTGGCACGACTATTTAATTAAGAAGGTCTGAAATAAGATCTTTTATAGAAAATTCACCTTTGTGTGTTTTTTTTTTTTTTTGCACTTCCATTTGGGTTTCTACTGTTTCTAAAAAAAAATAAATCCCACCCAGCCCTGCTTTGGGAAATAAGCTAATGTTTCTTGGTGAATCAAGCCGTTTCAATAACATCCTTAATGTAACATCACAGATCAGCAAGCACCGCCCCTCGCCTTGTACCCCAAGCAGAGCTCCAGAACATTTGGTCAGCTGGGTTTAGCTCCCTACATGCTGTACAATGGCTGCTGGAAAAGAAAAGTGTTCAGTTGTTGACTTATCATTCAGAAAATACTTGCTGCATTCTTCTTGTGCAGGAGGCTCTACTTCTGCTTTTCAAAGATGTACGGTTGTGTTATTGTTTACCTGTTTGCAGCTGTTTTCACCTGGGAGTGTAAACGTTGTAGTTGGGGGCGTGGCCAGCTGTGGTTTATTTGGACTTAAAGTGAAGCTCATTTAGAAAGGAGCTCAAAATAGGCAGATCTGATCATCAGTGAAAAATTATTTTGTGTAAAAAAAAAATAAATAAAAATTAATGAACAGCTTTAGTTCAGGCGACAGATGTATCCTAACCTGTTCAAGGAATGATAACGGGTTACCTTTAATTTGTTTTGTTGAACATTGTGTTGATGTTGTACAGACAGAAGGAATCAATCTTCTGTCTCTTCTTCGTTGTGCAGAACGCTGATGTGATTTGCTGCACCTGCGTTGGAGCTGGAGATCCCCGTCTGGCCAAGATGCAGTTCCGGTCCATTCTGATCGACGAGAGCACCCAGGCCACCGAGCCGGAGTGCATGGTCCCGGTGGTGCTGGGAGCAAAGCAGGTACCGTTACAGGAATGCACCAAAACAACCATCTTCATTACAGAAACAACTTTCATTCTCATCTGACTGTTAAAAGTCTGACGAATTCTTCAAATTCTTCGAATTGCTTGAATGTCAATTCAGAGTTTTCAAGGTTTGGAAAGTGTTTGATATTCAAACAACAATTATTTACAGTTGGATATTTTCATACACCTGATGACAAGAGACTCTTTTTTTCTCCACTGTCTGAAGTTAAAGCCGGCCAAACTTCTCTTGTTTTTAGGCAAAATGATCTAAAATCTATTTGCTAATTGCCAGAAAACTTGGCAAACACTTTTTTTTTTTTTTTTTTTTGAGATTTTCTTTGTGGTTTAGCATTTAATTTGATCAGGAAGGTAATTTAAACTTTGAAACAAATTAGTGTTATTCCTAATTTGTCAGTATACTTATTAATCTGTGTAAATTAATGTTGGTCTTTACTTTATATGTTAAACTAAGCTAATGAAATTGAGGGTTTTTTGTTAAATTAAATGTTTTGTTCTTGGACCAGTAATGTGCATAGGGAGTGAGAGAGAGATTTCCAAACATAAAGTTTTGTTATGTGTTAGTTTACATCGTCTCTCCTGTAGAATGTGAAATACTATCGGAAGATATTAAAAGTCAGGAATAATTTAGATAATCGTGGAGTTTTAGTTAATTAGTGTTTTTATTTCCAACATGTAGAGCTTGAAAAGTTATAAAACTTACCCTGAAGAAGTTTTGAAGGTGTTTAAACTTCACTGTGGGAAATGTGTCTGAACCCGTTTTGGTTCTGTTGGTGAAGTTCTGCCCCACACGGGGAACTCAGCTGTCCGACTCGCCTGGTCTGTTTTGCAGCTGATTCTGGTGGGCGACCACTGCCAGCTGGGCCCGGTGGTGATGTGTAAGAAAGCGGCAAAGGCGGGTTTGTCTCAGTCTCTGTTCGAGCGACTGGTGGTGCTGGGAATCCGGCCGATCCGCCTGCAGGTCCAGTACCGCATGCACCCGGCTCTCAGTGCCTTCCCGTCCAACATCTTCTACGAGGGCTCCCTGCAGAACGGCGTTACAGCAGGTGAGCCCAAATAATCTGGTTTCCTCACATGTCTGGGTTCCTCCTGCAGATTAAAAAAAACCCCAAATCTGTCTTTCTCCCAGCTGATCGCATCAAGAAAGGCTTCGACTTCCAGTGGCCTCAGCCGGACAAACCCATGTTCTTCTACGTGACTCAGGGTCAGGAGGAAATCGCCAGCTCTGGAACGTCATACCTGAACAGGTATCATCCATCTTCTTTGGTTGCTTTACATAATTCAACCCAAAAATCAATAATATTTCAGGATATGAATCAAAGTCTAGGCCACTATCATAAAGAAAACACAGACATCGCAGTAAGCAATTAGTTAAAATAAATTAAAATGAGCTCAGTAATTTCCTTTGATTAATGATTAATATTTTTGAAGAGCAGTTTTGTTTACAGAGACATTAAAATCCATTTTACACTGCAAAAACTAGAAATCTGAAAACCAGCTACTTTTTGGTTTCTAGTGACAAAAACTAAACTAACTTAAAAGTAACTTTTCAGCAAAAAGTAGGAGTAAAAAATTTCAGTAAAAAATTACTTAATATTGAAGCTGAAAAGCTTCTTATTAGTTAGTTTTGTCTTAATTCAAGTGTAATAAATATTTGCACTGGAAACTAAACCAAATATTATTGGTAAAAAATGTGTTTTTACAGTAAATAAGATGGTTTTTATTTCCATCTTATTTATTGTTTTTGGTTGTTATTTTGGACATTTAAAATAACTTCCAGTTCCAGTATTAACTATTCTTTACAAAATTAAAGTTTATTAGTCTTTGAAGACTCTGACTTGCATTAAAACAACAAAATTATTCTTTATCGCTGGTCAATTCACACTTTTTACATCAGAACTACTGATCCAATCTGTAACAATGTATTTGTTGTTGCCTCTGCTTTTAGTATGGATGTTTAAATTTACCCGATGCTGATGTTTTCCAGGACGGAGGCAGCAAACGTGGAGAAAATCACCACCAGGTTGCTGAAGGCAGGAGCGAAACCGGACCAGATCGGCATCATCACGCCGTACGAGGGTCAGCGCTCCTACCTGGTCCAGTACATGCAGTTCAGCGGCTCGCTGCACACCAAGCTGTATCAGGTACCGTTTGGAAATCTCACTGTTAAATTAAAAACTCAAATTCAAAGTCTGGTGAAGATGGCAAGTAAGATTATCAACACTCCAGATCTATCTTCTCCACAGCACCTGTATGAGCAGGCTACGGTCAGGCAAGCTCAGAACGTCTGGTCACGATCTGTTCTTATGAATGTTCTAATGAACTCTGGGAGGAGGTTCAGGGTTCCCCTGTGCAAATATACATTCATTTGTACCATTAATCTGATAAATGTCAGGCTAGCAGGGCCTGGTCAGAGCAACAGGAGGTCCAGACGATGACCAACAATAGCATGTAGATCACGGGTGGGCACTCCTGGTCCTGGAGGGCCGGTGTCCTGGAGGGCCGGTGTCCTCCAACTCTGAGAACAGGGGTCTCAAACTCCAGTCCTCGAGGGCCGCAGTCCTGCAACTCTTAGAGTCTCCCTGGTCCAACACACCTGAATCCAATAGCTGAATCACCTCCCAAGTGCAGTCAAGTTCTCCAGAGTCCTGCTAATGACCTCATTATTTGACTCAGGTGTGTTGAAGTAGAGATACATCTAAAAGTTGCAGGAGACCGGCCCTCGAGAACCAGAAGTGCCCACCCCTGATGTAGAGGATGTCATGGGGATGTACTGCCAATCTGACACTGGTTTTTATTTTTATGTATTCATTACTGTCCTTTTGGATGGGCTTTTATTCTTGTGTTGCAGTTTTGCCTCTGCTTCCAAGATAAATTTCTCCTACAGGAGATTAATAAAATGATCTTAATACTGAACATTTACAGTGTTTTCAAGCTGCAACGCCTGCAAACAGCTGAGTAATGACGAGCCTTTACCCAGGGCTCCAGTTTATTTGTCGTCATTTGATTTGATTGCTTCAACTCTTCATTTGTGTTGTTTCTGGACAGCAAGTGGAAATCGCCAGTGTGGACGCCTTCCAGGGCAGAGAGAAGGATTTCATCATCCTGTCCTGTGTTCGGGCCAACGAGCATCAGGGCATCGGCTTCCTGAATGACCCGCGGCGCCTGAATGTGGCGCTGACCAGAGCAAAGTAAGTGGCCCTGCAGACAACAACTAAACCTCACCAAGTATTTCTGGTCTAGTTTCCAGTGCAAAGATTTTAATACACATGAAATAAGACAATAAGTCAGTAATTTCTTAATATTGATGAATAAGTACCAGTACCATTCACAGATTATTTTTTGTGCAGCCAGGTATTTTTCTCATGCTAAAAGTGAAATAATTTGCCAGTAGAACTAAAACGTTTTCGTCAATATTAAGGAATTATTGGCTTAAAACAAAAATTACTTAATTTAGTTTGTCTTATTTGAAGTGTACTGAGACATTTGCTGTAGAAACTAGACAAGAAATGCTTTAGGATTTTGTATTTTTGCAGGGCGCAGCTGAAAACATAAATAAACCGAGTTAAAAAGATATTAATAATCTGTATGGAAATTATCACGCTTGTTCTAATTGAATAAAATGTGACCTCTGGTTTTTCTTTATTTGTCAGTGGCCTAAAGTCTGATTCATATTTTAAATATTTTGATCTCTGGATTAAATTGAGAATAATTTTGTGTTTTTGCAGTGTGGCCCATGATATTGAGAGTTTATAAATACAAAACGACCCTTTTATTGTTTTTAAGTCAAGTATTAGTTTCATTTAAAATATCCAGGTTATTTTCTCTTTCTCAGCTTTTAACCCGTTGTCTTGTGTGTGTTTAAGGTACGGAGTGATCATCGTGGGGAACCCCAAAGCGCTGTCCAAGCAGCCGCTGTGGAACAACCTGCTGAACTACTACAAGGAGCAGAAGGTTCTGGTGGAGGGCCCGCTCAACAACCTCAGAGAGAGCCTCATGCAGTTCAGCAAGCCTCGCAAACTGGTCAACACCATCAACCCGGTCCGTGACTCACTCATCTGAAACGTCAGTTTTCCTCTGGTTTTTGGGTTTAATGAACTAATATTGTTGTGCATTGAATGTTAGGGGGGGCGTTTCATGAGCACCGCCATGTACGACGCCCGCGAGGCGCTCATCCCAGGCTCCGCCTACGACCGCAGCAGCGCCGGTGTGTATTCACCGTTTTAAAATCACGAGTCGTTTCTGCAGTCGTCTGCGTTTGTCCTCGACTGACGTGCTGAATTGTGTTGCAGCTGGGCGTCCGTCCAACATGTATTTCCAAACTCACGATCAGATCGGGATGATCGGAACCGGGCCGGGTCAGATGGCGGCCATGAACATCCCGATACCCTTCAACCTGGTGATGCCCCCGATGCCTCCGCCCAGCTATCTGGGTCAGACCAACGGCCCGGCTGCAGGTACTCAGAACTTCTTCTTTCTCTGTGCGTACACTGGTGTGTATCTTTGCAGCTTCTCGCACTTTAAGGCTGTGAAATGAAACCTGGAGTGTGTAAAGAGCAGGAGAGTCTGCAGTCCGCTGCAGCCAAAGAGGAAAACACGGAAACTTCTGGAGTGTTTTCTTTTTTCACACCTGATAGTTTAATACAACATTTGTTACATTCTCAGTTGGTTCGGTTCTCTTTCTCATTGCTTAGACTCCAAATTAGATTAATAAGTCTCTCCAGTTTTTCACAAATCTGCAAAATTCACACAAAATCAAGAAATTTTCACTGATTTTACTGCTGTTTTTCTCAAAATGTTGAAAAACATTCAGATTTTAGTGGTTGATAAACTGCCTCATTTTTGATGTTGATTTACCCATGGCAGTATAGTCCATGCTTTTAGAGCGATTAATAAAGTCACATTTAACATAATACATTAATAAATCAAATATAAATACATTAGCCAAATCTACAAATTTTTATGTTTACAAAATTGATTAAGTCTCTCACCACAAAATCTGCAAAACAAAATCTAAAATTACAAAATGTTGGAGAACACAGTCTTATGATGTTATTGATATTTCAGTTTAAAGTCACATTTCATAATACATTGGCACAAATCTCTTTTAAGAACATTCATATTTTTGATATGGACCAAAATAAAAATGAGCTTGATATCTGTTTTCTGGCACAAGCATGACATTCATAATGATATGGACCATGGTGTTTGAACTAAATGAACTATGACAGCATGTTGATATTGTATGATGGATTTCTTTTTGTTTCTGGTATAAATATAATTTATTTGGAAACTCGGTTGTGTTTTGTAGATTTTTATTTTTTTTCCTCACCTCTGTGTTTCTTCCTTCGTCTTCAGGCCGCGGTGCCATGAAGGGAAAACCTGGCCGTGGAGGAAGGCAGCGGGTCCGCGGCTCGGCTCACCACGGCAACGGGCCCAACAGCCAGGCCAGCCAGGACGGGGCTTCCCAGTCCTTCTCCCAGGGGCCGCTGACTCAGGGTTACATCTCCATGAGCCAGCCCTCTCAGATGAGCCAACCTGGCCTCTCCCAGCCAGAGTTGTCCCAGGTAACAAACACACTCAGGATTTAACCACATCTACCTTTTATTACAGAGAATATCTAAACTTTAGGGGTTTTTTTCTTCATTTTTGGTCATTTATTTTTATTTTTTGGATGTTTTGATAAATTCAGCTAAATTTCAATTTTAAAAAAATCAATAAACCAAACAGTTTGAGATGACAATATATCTATTTATTAATAGTATCTTAACATTCAAGAAAAAAAAACTTCTTGGAATGCAGTGACTGTTGGCTAATCACTGTATAGCAATGAATTAAGGCTCTTTATAATATAATAATAAAGAATAAACATTAAGACGTAAACTTAAGGTTGATGTTTCGTCTTAATGTTGACATGAAGACGTTAAAGTTTCATCTTAATGTTAACATTAAGATGAAACTTTTAAGTTATTGAAAGTTAAAGTTTTCAATAACATTATTGAAGTTGGAAATAGTTTATTTTCTGTCTCCATTAGCTGTGTGAACGCCTCGTTATCTGGGAAATTAACCTTAAAACAAATCATGCTGATGTTTAGGAAGTTAGGTTGATTTGCGTGTTTCTGATGCTTCCTGTCTTCTTCTTCTTCTTCTGCAGGATAGCTACCTGGGCGATGAGTTCAAGTCCCAGATCGACGTGGCTTTGTCCCAGGACTCGACTTACCAGGGTGAACGTGCGTACCAGCATGGCGGGGTGACTGGACTGTCACAGTACTAAAGTGTAAGTAGCTACAGTTCGCTCACTAACGCATTTATTGAATCAGTTACTGAATCAATCAACTAGAGAAATGGTTAATTGTGATATTTTAAATAGATTGAGATGCAACACAAGAAAAGTAAAATTACCTGATTTATTTCTTACAGGCCTAATATTGATATTAAGTTTTCATAATGGTGCATCCTGAATATACCACGATCTGTAATTAATTTGGAAAATATTTCAATAATTAAATATATAAAATGTTTAAAGTTAATATCAATTATTCCGTGTTGCAGGATTTTTTTTTTCCTGATCAGTTTTAGATATCATGCAGTTAATCAGCCACTCAGTTTAAATCATTTTATGAACTCAAAACCAGAAAATAGAAAACAATTTACTGCAAAAATTAATGATTTAATATTTAACCAACTCAACCAAAGTTACTAATTTTCTATAAGTTTTGGTACTTTATTTATCCTCTTCAGTTCATTTAACACATTTTAACGTCTGCGTGAGCCGAGTTCGATTAGAATTTAAAGTTTTGAGAGTAGACTTTTATTCCCCTGAAAATGTTGCATTTTTGCACTTAAAGTGATCACCTGAGTATTAATGTTTGTATTTTTGATTTGATATTAATCAAGACACAAAATCAAAATAAACTTTAAAGCTGCAGTTTGTTACGTTGATTAAAAAAAGATAATCTGTGAAAAGATCGATCTCCTCCACATCCTCCTTGTGCTAATGCTGCTATCTGAAGAAATGTACCGCTCCTGACCAAACACAACCAATCAGACCCAGAGGCGTCTTAGAGCTGTCAATCATCCTCATGTACTCGCTGCTCAATGTGCTAAAGGCAGAGAAACAGCTTAGTGTTGCAGGAAAACCATTTATCTGCTGCCATCGGTGGCTATGCTAACTAGCCTGAGCATTCACACCAGGCTATGCTAGCTGCTATCAGAGACCAGAGGGGAGAGAGAGGAATGATTGACAGCGCTAAGACCCGCCTCCAGTCTCTGATTGGTTGTTTCCAGTTATCACTGGGAGAAGACAGAGGAGCTTCATAGCTTCATTTTTTTCCCCCTCCACTGATTATTTATCTCCTGCCGTACATGATATTTAAAAAATAAATTTTATGTTACATTCAGCAGCTTTATTTACATAGTAAACAAAAGTCAATCTGAAAAGCGGCTTTCTGTGTTCCAGGTTGCCTGAAGAAGGGAGCTAGGCTTGAGCTGAGCTTAGTTCATCAGCTTTTTAATCTGGGAAATAATAAAAACATAAAATGGATACCTGTTTTCCTCTGCTACATCCGAAGCACCACCAAGTGAAAGCGACGGGATAGCGAAACCAAACCGATGACCAGCGAGAGAATGGGAGGGAAGGAGGAGGAGGAGAGAGCGCTAACAGACGGGCAGCGAGACGGAAAGAGGCCGCATGAGCGAGCGAGAGAGAGAGAGAGGCGGGAGGCGACGCCCGTGCTGAGTGAAGGAGGAAAGTCGAGGATCTGGCGGCATCAGGTCGGGCTGCTGAGGGAAACAGACGAGAGATCCGCGGTCTCTCCTGAGAATCCAAGAGGCTCCGCTCCCCAAAACGCCAACCCCGGCCGTCCACACCCGCAGCTTCTGGGAAACGCTCCAGGATCAAAGCCAATCAGTGGAATTTTGAAGAACTCTAAAAATTTGGACAGAAACTGAAACTATCAAAACATGACCAGCAGTGAATATTTGGCTCGGTGTCATTTGATGTTTCAGCTTAAGGTTTTTTTTTTCCTACTGTAATCTCACCACAGCGGGGGGTTGTTGGCGTTTGGCTTCATGACCAGATTTATTTTATTTTATTTTATTTCATTTTTGACTGTACTTTGTGTGCTTAGATTGGCGAATGCTTAAACGCTTTGTGCTGAGGGATTCCTTGGGGGGGAAGAGTTTTAATTTTTTCCACAACCGATGAACGAATCCCCGCTTGAGTTGGGAGTGGAATAAATGTGGAGGGAAACGACGAGGCAATCGAACCACTGAGAGGTAGAAAAGGAAGGTGGCTGAGGGAGAAACCAGTTCAGAAACACAATATTCATAAAGAAAAGGTGTGGCTGTTTGGCCAAACTACCGTGGAGTTGTAATTGGGGATGAAATTAATCCTGTAATTTAAAATCTTCCTGATCAACAGGAACGCCGTTAACTCTGATCAAATGACGGTGGATTAATTAAAAAGATGAAAATACTAATCAGTGCCTAAAACCATTCAACCTTCAGATAAAAAGCTGCAGCACAGCCATGAATGTAGTTAGGAGTTGAACTACCAGCATCTGACGACCCGTTAGAGCAAGATGGCCGCCACGGAAAGGGGTTTTTGTTGAATCAGCGAGGTTGATGTTGGCCGTGACTAAAAGCCACCTTCCTTCTCTGTGGAGTAAAAACAGGCTGGCGGAGTTTCTTTTACCTTCAGTGGCGTTTTGATTTGTCCAGAGCTGTTCCGCTTGCTTTATCTATTTTATTCCTTTTTGGAGATTTATGATGTTTTAGCTTCCTGGAGATCTGAGAGCCTTTTTGTTGTTCAATCAGTTGCTGCTGTGTGCATCATGATCAGCGGGTGGTGTTGATTTCTCTTTTGTAGCATTTTGCTGACTACAGGAAGGAGGAGGCAGACGCCGTTTTCCTTCCCTCAACTGGACTTTTGTATCCTCCTCAAACTGTCCGATGGGATTGTAGTTTTGTAAGCGACACTTCCTGTAAGAATGTAGTCCTCACCTGCTTCTCACGTCTGCAGACATGTGACAATCCTGTTCCGGGTAGATGATGTTTAACTCAGAGTTTTTGTTGACATCCGGCTCTCATTTGTGCTATAAATTATTTTAACCCGCTCCACTGAAGGCCTAACATGTTGATAGCTTTAATGGAAAACGCTGCCCTGATATAGTTTTGTAGTTTTTCCATCATCGGAGCGGCGGTCGGTTGAAACGCGCAGTGATTTTTACTTTAGAGGTGATTCAGTAGATTTGCTCAAACATCTGCATCTTATCTGAATATTTGAGTTCAGAGATTAAATTTGTGGATTTAATGTGATGTAAATAGCGTTTGAAGCAGTGGATAGTCTTTGCAGTGCTGTTTTATCACAAGACGGTGTTTCCCTTGGTAACTGAATCAATAAAAGTGGTCGATTTGAGTTTCAGCGACATGAACTTTATTTGCATATAGAAATCAAACATATGTACACGCAGGAAGCAGCTCTTATGATGAGGTCAGCGCTGCCTTTTTGTTCTTGGTCTGTTTCCTCTTCAGCTGCCCCTGTTTCTGTCTCTGAATGCTCTCCTGGATTTTCTGCTTGAATTTCTTCTTCTGGCTCCGGATCTTCTGCAGCTCGGCCTTCCGCTTGGCCTCCAGGTCCGGGTCCTGACACGGCAGAGAGGTCGCAAATCAACGGAACTTTAAAACGAATGGATTCAGTTTCCATCAACACTCAGCAACAGAGAAGGCGGTAAATAAAAGATCGACTGTCTTATTTACGCTGAGGAATTGTAGTTTAACAGGCGCAATATGCAGAAAAATCAAATACTTCGCCGGGTGTCTAAAGTGTGGCCCCGGGGGCCATTTGTGACCCTTGTAATTATTTTGTTTGGCCAACAAAACAGAAAACAATTCATGACCCAGAAATTTGGAAACCGACTCTTTTAATAAGGCAACATTATGGAGGACTTTTTATGTTTTGGATCTTTTAAAGATATAAATTTTAAAAATTTATTTTTTATTTTTAGTAGGTAAAACTAAAACTGAGCTGCTCCATCATTATTGTGAAATTAGTTTTTAAGAACTCACCTGTTTAAATAAACTTTTACCATTTGATAAAAGTTTTCATACTATCTTAAATTGGCCACTTCACTGGCTTAAACTAACCATTAATTAAAGTTAAAATTGAAAATAGACTCAATGTCCACAAAAACAGCAGTAGGAACTTGACCAAACTGATTATTTTCATTTTAAAACCAAGTTCTTTACAATATAATTTAAATTTATTTGAAAATGTTATTAAAAAGATAGAGAAATTATAGCTTCCCAATAGGATTAAAAAACTTATCACGATATAAGCCTTTAATTTTAGTCGATATGAATAATTATTGATTAGTTTTGTGTTTTAAATATCTGAAATATTATCAAACCGGTGATGTGACCTTTATTCAGTTTTCACTTCACCACATTTTAACAGTAGAGAAACATTGACCTGTAAGTTACTCTAGTTGTTGCTAGGTAACCACAAGTTATTCTACAGGCTGTTGCTAGGTAACCACAGAGCCAGTTAGTTGGTACCAGCCAGCAGGCTGTGAGAGGATGAGTGGTTTAAAGCCTTTCCTCTGCCTACATCCCCCAGAATGCTGTGCGGTTCTGATTGCAATCAGTGAATATTCTATCAGATGTACCATCTACCAACACTGATCACATTTCTATCAAATATATTATTGATTTATTGTGTGCAAGAATTGTAAAGTAAAACATGTACTGTGGCTACAGTCACCACACTGCAAAAACAAAACCTTACCAAGTATTTCTGGTGTAGTTTCTATCGCAAATATCTTAAAATAATTTGAAACTAACTTACAAGTAACTTTTCAGCATGAAATAGGATTTTGTTTTAAGTAAATAATTTCTTAATATTCATTTTAGAAAGCATTAGTTACAAATGAAATAATCTGCCAGTGGACCAAATAAATTTTTACTTATATTATGGGAAATAGTTCTTGCTAAAGGTAATTTTTCATTAACTTTAAACCATACTTAAATCAACACGTCTCTTTCTGAACTATATAACTAATAAAGGAATTAATCTGTGATTTGTGCAGCTGTTAGTCACCTTCCCCTCCAGGATCAGCTGTTTCCGCTTGTTAATCTCCTTTTTCTCATCAAAGTCCGTCGATTCCAGCCTCTGTAACAGAATTTTAAATAAATTCACATTTTTACATCATGGCTGCCAATGAAGCAACAACTAGAGGATGTTTTCATTTTTAGATGACAAAACACATAAATCCTTAATGCGAAGAGAAGAACGTACAATTTCACACTCCCGCCGAGTCACGTTGACTTGTGTGAGGATCTTCAAGACTTCTTTCTCCTCCATGGGATATTCCTTCAGCTTTGTCTCTGCAGGAAAAATAAATAAAATAAAATAAAATCTGTCTGAACTGTCCTCCAGTCAATGATTGATTTATCAAGCTAGCTTAGCGAGCGTGAAATGGAAAAGTTTCTTTAAAGATAAAGAGCGAAGGAGCCGTCCTGCTGTTCAACAAACCACTGCAAAAAAAACGAGATTGTGAAGATCAGATCAAATTTGAGGGAAGTAATATAAAAATATGACATATTTTCTTATCAAAAGAGGAAACTGGTGGAAAATTTTATCCAGGTAACATGTTCAACATCAGATTAATAAAGTCATATTAAAGTTTTACACCACAGAACTCCTTACCAATAAAATCAGAAGGATAAATGAAAATAATTATTGTACCATAAATAAAAACAATGGGAAAAAATTCAACATTTTGTCATGTGGATTTGAAAAAAGGGCGTTCGAGGCCAGAACTTGACTCACTCTCTTTCTTCAGTTACCTAGCAACAACCTGACCAGTGACTTGTGGTTACCTAGCAACAGTTTGCTGAGTAACTGCCGGCAGTAGCAGTTTTAAGATTTCACCGCTGCGCTTTATAACTGCTTAAAGATAAAAAGCAACGGTGTGACGTGAAAACTGGATAAAATAGGAAAAGTCTGACAGTATTTCAAATATTTAAAACAAAAAAATAGTTTAGACTTATTAGTTCTAGTTGTAATTTTAGTTTTTTCATACTTTAACTTTTAAGTATTGTATTTTGTTTACATATACGTCAATTGGGTAATAAATACTCAACAGAAGATACCATTTTCAAAAACATGTATTCAATTATTATTGAACAACTGACTGTCATTTTATTCCAACTTTCGCTGTCGCCATTTTGGCGACTAGGAAGAGCGTGGAGAGCCGTAGTTTGCTGACAACTGCTTGAGTTAGAAGAAACAAAATTCCCATCAGTTCAAAAGGCTGATAAATAAATTCATAAACACACATAAGAAGGATATTATATCTGTAATTTCAGCACGCCTTAGCTAGTTTTATAAACGCACAGTTCCAGTTAGTTATAGTTTCCCCTCCACTACTGTTTTCATTTATTTTAGTTTACTATAACAACGTTCAGACTTACTGGTCTGCTCCTCGATCGAATGCACCAGATGGATGTCGTACTGCGTCACCAGTGTGATTGACACTCCGTTTCTCCCTACAAAGAAAAAAAAAAATCACAAATGACATTTATTCCCCACATCAATCAATTCAGAGTGGATTAAACATGGCGGCCATGATGTTAGCGTAAACCAGCCTGCTACCTGCTCTCGCGGTTCTCCCGACTCTGTGGATGTAAATCTTGGGAAGTCCTGGGGTGTTATGGTTGATGACGACCTGGACTGTTGGAATATCCAAACCCCTAAAGTCAGAGCAAACAGAAACCATCAGAACAAACCCGATAACCGTCCTGAAACGGGTCCAACCTACGATAACCCACCTGGAAGCCACATCCGTCGCAATCAGGATTTTATAGACGCTGGCCTTGAACTTGGCCAGGTTGGCGAATCGTTGTTTCTGGAGAAACAAAATGGCCGCCATTGATTTTAAATGATCATTTCTCAGGCAAGAGTACACTGCAAAAACACAAAATCTTACCAAATATTTTTGGTCTCGTTTCTAGTACCTATAACTTTGTACACTTAAAATGACAAAAACTTAGAAGTAACATTTAGCAGGACAGGAGCTTGTTTTACGTAAATAATTCCTTAATTTTATTGAAAATGTTGTAGTTCCATTGGGAGACGTTTTTACTCATAAGATCCCAAAAGTGAAACAATCTGCCAGAGGAACTGCAGCTTTTTCATCAATATTAAAGAATTATTGACTGAAATCAACTTCAAATCATTTGTAGGTAAATTTTGTTTTATTTCAGGTAGGTAATATATTTGCACTAGAAACTATGTCAAAAATACTTAATAAAAATTTAGGGTTTTTTTTAGTGTAACTGATCAGAACTTGATGAAGTTAATCGTTGGCGTCATTACTGACGTTTCTGATCGATTATTCTGATCAGTCTCACCTGTTTCATCATGGAGTGCAGACAGATTGTAGGAAAGTTGAACGCCTGCAGCATCATCGTCAGAATCTGGCAGCTCCTAAAAAACATTTATTTAAATGATTGATTTTTCCTCTACCTGATCAATGCACTTTTAATTATTACTTATTTATTTTTAACTTACAAACTAGAAAACAAGAAAATTATTAGACAAAACTAATACAGAAATAGATAAACGATATTTAAATTCCGACCAATGGTAACATACATTCATCAAAACCCAAACAGAAACATCTTTCTTGTATATTTTTAGAAAACATCTTCAAGGGATTTTAGTTGAGTCAATTGACAAACTCATAAAATAAAATAAAATAAACAAGCTTCAAACCTGATTGCATTTGTTTAGTCAGTGAATTTTATACTTTTTATTGAGGAGTGAAAACAAAAGTTTTAATTCCTCACAACAATTATTCCACATTTAAGGTTTATTTGATCCATAAAGCCAGATTGCAGAATATTAAGAAGAAAGTTGCATTTATTTAGTTTCAGGATGCTTTTTATGAACTACTTTGCACAAAGTGAGTAAAATTAACTTTTTTTTTAGCACCTCTTATAAACCTAAAGATCACAAAGGGAAGGTAAACAAACTCGGCATGTTTGTGGCTCCTTACTTGCAGGTGTTGGTGAAGATGATGATGGACCAGTCGTCATGCTGGTCTGTGAACATCTGGATCAAATGGACCAGGTACGCGTCCTTCACCTTCTCTGGGGTCAGGATGTACCTCTGGTCCAGCTCCTCCACTGTCCGCGTCCTGACACCAACAATAACATCAACAACAATTAATCGATTGTTAAAATAAAACTAATTTAGTAGTTGATTAAATGTTAAACAGAGTAAACAGACTCAGAGCAAAAACTGTACATAAAATATACACTTTTTTCTTTTTAAAAACCTTTTGTCTGTAAATGTTACCAAAAAGTTCTCAAGTTTTAACTTCATCTGGTTCAAATTCTGTAAAAAAAATAAATAAAAATCATTAGCGTCTTTTCAGTTGTTGATCAGTTAATCAAAACAATCAAAGATCAGTTCTAAAATGTATCCATATTAAGTCAATGCAGTCTTGATATTAAAAGTGTTTTTGATGCTTTGCTACAAAATAAAAGCTTTCACCAACAGAATCCCGTTTTCATTCATTTTAGGCAACAAAATGTTTATTTTGGAAAGAAATTTAATTATTTGCTCGTTTGCATTTTTATAATATTCTATTTTAATATTTTAAAAATAAAAACATGCACAATCTGGTAATTTTTTTATCTGATTAATTGTCAGAACGATTGATTACAGAAGTGTTTGAAAGCTGCATCCTTAGTAAAAACAATGACAATTCATGAGTTTACAAAAAGTGAAAGAATAATAACAGTTTTTTCTCTGAACTCCTGTTTAAATTCAAGTTCAGCGCAAAAAAAACAAAACAAAAAACTTCAAAGTATTCAGCAGGATTTCACATGAAAGACCAAAACAAACTGGTCCATATTTGTGAAGTGGAGGGAAAATAACACACGATACTAATGTCCTTTTACAAATAGAAAGCTTGCATTCAGCCTTGCTCAGTCAACACTTTTTACCTCCACATTTCAGCAATTGTTCTGTAGTATTTTCATTAAACTTGACTCAAAAGTTTCCAACGTCTCCTGAGCTGGGAACTTTAGCCGACACAGTTGGACTTTGCCGGCGGTTCTGGACGGTGATAATTATGGGGTTGACTCACTCGGACGTGCTCTCCCAGAAGAAGGGCTTGTTCATGGCGATGCTCTTCAGCTCCTGCAGGGTGTCGGTGAGCGTGGCGCTGAACAGCAGCGTCTGGCGTTTGGCCGGTACGACGCTCAGGATCACCTCCAGGTCTTTGGTGAAGTCGGTGCAGCCCTGCTCCAGCAGCCGGTCCGCTTCGTCCAAAATCTGACAGAAGAACACGAGAAAGCACAAAAACACGAGAAAGCACAAAAACAGTCACAATAGGCAGCCGGCAAAAACAAACCTGCTTCAGGAGCTTTAACTTCAGGTTTACGTGTCTCTGACTTCAGCTTCAAGAGCAATAAATCAAATAATCGCACGATAAATTAAAACAAATTCAATAAATTCCATTTGCAGAATTTAAGGTCTTTCTCTTTTCGTTCTCTCTTTGTATCAAAAACTGAACAATAAAACTCTTCAGTCTGCTGCTTTGAACTCAACTAAACCTTTTTCTAAGAACTATTTTGTTTACAGAGACTTTATAATTAATTTCATTTGTCGTTTTATTTATTTTGCATGTTTTAAATGTCTTCCAGTTCCAGTGTTTAATGTCTATTAGAAATTTAAATTTATTAATCTTTGAAAATCTGTCCTTGTTTTACTAACTGTTACTTGAAAATGGTGTCAAAACAAAAATTTTATATTTTATCTTAGAAACTTCTGGGACAATTTATCAACCAGCAAAATGTGTTTTTGTGATGTAAAACGTTTCATTTGCCTCAATATCAAATTTTTCTTCACAATAAATCATCCCAATTATTGTAATAAGCAATAATATTGTTATTTTGACACCATTTTCACGTAAAACATGTAACAATAATGCAGGATCGCAGTCATAAAGGCCAATAACTTTATCAATAATACTTAACACTGCAACTGGAAAATATTTCAGATATCCAAAATAAAACAACCAAAAACTAAAAATAAATCAGAAATAAAGCATACATCTGAAACCATAAATAAAATGAATAAATAATACTGCTCTTTAAAAAATATTAATAATCAGAATGCAAATTATTGAGCTCCTTTAATTAACTGGTTCATTAACTGATTTAAATCTTTGTTCCATCAGTGATAAAATATTTACAGTTTTATTTTCTCTCACCAAGAACTTGATCTTGCTCATGTTGAAGGTGTTGGAGCTGCGGATGTGGTCGGCCAGCCGACCCGGCGTTGCCACGACAACGTGGGGCTGGTTGGACAGCGCCAGGGCCTGGTTCACCATGTCTGTCCAGGTGACAGGAAACCAGTCACTCACAGCGAGGCAGAAATTAAACTGGGAGAAACATTTTCCACTTTCTTCTGTAGATGTTTCTTTCTCTTCATTTAAACACAGAAATCAAGCGAAGTTGAGTTCTGACTAAACGTAGTTACCCATCCCTCCGACGACGATGCAGTCTCTCAGACCCAGAGGTTTCCCCAGGACTCTGAACTGCTCTGCAATCTGATAGGCCAGCTCCCTGTGTGACATCACATGACAAGCTTTTGAAAAAAAACAACAACTCAGAAATAGAGAATCTGTAGAGATTTTATTGCTTTAATGGTGACGTATGGGATTAGTCTATCGGCGATACCAAACATGTTCGTTATATTTTTGCACAAAATCATTCTCAGACAATGAGATTTTAGTCAGCTCATTCTGTCTATTTTCTCTTTTAAGGTGTCTTGTCACTTTAAGTCCAAATAAGGTGCTACTGGGTGGGCAAATTATGCAGCCATACATGTTTGAAAAGCAGAAGTAGATCCTCCTGCACAATCAAAAATTCAGGAAGGGGTTTCTGGATGGTAAGTCAACAACAAAACACTTAAATTTTCCAGCAGCCATTGTACAACGCAGCTAGTGGTAAAAACAGCTGACAAAATGTGCTGGAGCTCTGCTTCGGTTGCTAGGTAACAGCGTACCTCTGAAGGTTTTTGAAACAGCTCATTTTCCAGAGACTGAAAAACTTTTTATTGCCAAAAAACATCTGGGGTTTTCTTTTAAAGCTCTTATGCTGGTTTTAGAAGCAGCAGAAACCAAAATAGAAGTAAAACAACATGCAAATTGTGAATTTTGCATAAAAGTCTTAAAAGATACATGTCACATTTTTACAGCAGCTGTTCGCTAAGGCCATTAAATCTCAGCCTGAAAAAGCATCTAGAGCTAAAACTAGTGACACTGGAATAATAAATAAAATCTAAAGTAAGGAATTGAAAATTTAGGCATGAATGTTACAAAACATGTTCAGCTCTGCAACATTCCTCTGTCGAGTCACATCTGTATGAAAGCGACTGATATTTAACATCTAAACAAGTTAAAAAATACTGCAGTGATGCTCATGATTTGAAAATATTTATTTTCAAATAAATATCTAGCAAATTAAGAAATCTGGTTTCTAAATTCCTAAATAATTTAGAAATCAAAATTTGAGTACGTAAATATTTACAAAAACATCAAGGGGCAAAGCAACAGACGTGTAACATGCAGCAAAAAGCTGAAGAGTTGACTTGTAATCAGTGGCAAGCAGAGAAACGGTCGGTTCGTAAAATCTGATTCCTCCGTTTATAAACTGTGAACTGATTTAAATCATCATAAATCCTGCATGAAAGGTTCCTAAATGAAGCAAATCTCTATGAATCTGTCAATCTTGTTTTTATTTACAGTGGGGTTTAATTTAACTTTGTTCCACTGAGTTTTTGGTTGAAAAAAACAAACAGTTTTACCTCATTTTTGTTTTATTATTATTCATATTTCTATCCAGCTGTTTTTCTCTCTGTGGCTTTATTCAGAGTGAAATGTCAAGACAATAATCTTTGTGTATTTTGAAAACTTCAATTATAAATGCTACTTATATACTGAGACAAGACTTCTGTGATAACTGAGTGAATCTGTGACCTCTGACCTGGTGGGAGTGAGAACCAGGCAGAAGATGCCATACGGCTCCTCCGACAGTTTCTGCAGCACCGGCAACACGAAGGCCGCCGTTTTCCCACTTCCTGTCTTGGCGCAGCCCATGCAGTCGCGCCCTGAGAGAAGAAACGGATCTGAGTCAGAACCAGAACAAACGCAAGGCAACTGGGTCTGCTGGAAATGCTAAAAACCGAGGGCCTTTTTGTTCTCTAAGAATTAATAAATGTATTAAACAAATGATTATGACCAGTTATTTGTTTTTTAAACTGACAAACCAAAAATAAGATTCTGTGTTAAACAAACCGTCACTGAAATAAAAGACAAATCCATCGTAATACCTCAAGTTCATAAAGCTTTACATTTTATCACATTACAATCGCAGCCATAGACAGACAGATATATAAATGTTACATTAAAAATACTGGATATTGTTTTAGATCTATTTTTTTGTCATTAAGTTGTAAAGTATGCATTTTTTTTATTTTTGTTTGTTTCAACACCCCACATTCGGATGTTTTCTGTAAAAGTTTTCTGTTTTTCTAAACCTAAAACTGATTTCGTGGACTAGATATTTATCAAAAATTATAAGTTAAAGGTCAAGCCGCTGGACTCAGAGGCAAATATGACTCTTAAGAAAAATTGTAGACCTCTGGTCTATAAATTACATCCAAATTTCTAGTTTAAACGTGTGGACATTAAAATGTGGACATTAAAGCTATATCCAAACCAATCATTTTAATAAATCTCAATGCACTTGTGCTATTAGTGCATGTTGGTCCATCTGTTGCACATTTTGGGAAAGCAGATTGTAGATTCGGCTTAAAAAGAGCTTAATGTCATTTATTTTTTACTTTAAAACTATAAACACATAAAGCAAGCTAGTAAAATGTGGGCTAAATTCAGCCTTTCATCCTCTACTTAAACAGAAGAGCTGTTACCTTCCAGGATGGGTGGGATACAGTTCTCCTGAACCGGAGTGGGTTTGTTGAGCCCCATCTGTTTACATTGTTTCACCAGCCAGTCCGACAGGCCCACGGACGATAAGTCGTTCATTTTAAATTAGATTAATACAAAAACACTTTAAATTAACATTTATGAGAGCTTTTTTTAGGCTAGAACACACTATTTTTGCGTAATCTCGAATCCTCGTGTTTGCTCCACAGCCGCCATGACGCTAAGTAAGAACGTGACGCTTACGGAAGTAGACAGGCGCTCGTTGTTGCCCCCTGCTGGTCAAATGGTTAATAGACAAAACGTGTAAGTACGACTGTGTTTGAGTTATAATGTTTGAAAGCCTTTATTAATGTTCATTTCAATAATTTTCACCCACAGTCACTGAAAACCATACAGTTAATATCAGAATATTAGTCCAACCTGATAAAAAAAACATTTTAACACAGAAATGTGGGAATAATTACTAATTTTTATGTTCAAAATGTCCTTTTGATTTAGCAGATGAGCTTATTCCGAACCCACATTCTGATTTACAGTGTATTGATTGATTTCTATGTTTTATTTCTTAAATCAGTCATCAAATAATTTGTTATCAACACTTCAAAACACTGCAACAATTTGAAAATTTTTAGGAAAAAGGTAAATCTATGCCTATTATACACATCAACTTGCATTACGGTAGCTATCATAAATCATTGCAATATTATAATCATAGAAATCACTAAGAAGAAACATCAAAATGAGGGACAAATAATCCATAACAAAAAAAAGTTATTTACACTTGTAATCCTCAAATATTTTCGTTATTATAATTTTAAATTAGACATTTATGACTGTATATATGTATAAAATCGCTAAAAATAAAAAATATGTAAGCCAGCAGGTGGCGACATTGTTTTATTTAAAGCAGAGATGAAAATAACTAAAAAAATAAATTCTGACTCTACGTGCAGTTATAAAAAAAAAATTACACCGATGCTGATCTCTAGCCAGTTACTGTTAATAAATGTCACTTATTTTATTGATAATAATCATTTTTACCACCTCTATAAAAGCAGGTGTGTATCACACGATGAAGGCGACAGTAAAGATCCCAGTGGAGCGATTATTGCTGCCAATCAATACGGAAAGGCTTCAAAGAGGATCTCCCAACTATCTGAAGTCATCATCTTGTGTTTGGGAAGATTACTGACAGATGGAAAGATTAAAAGGAAAAACAACATTGAGCCCAGCTTTATGTTTAGGGAAAAGTCAGACAACCAGAACCGCCATCTTGGACTTAAAAAAAAAACTAAAATTTTGGAGTTTATAAAAGTGTCTGAATTGGCTGCCAGAAAAAGTGTTTCCCTGAAAAGACTGAAGATTCAAAGTTGAATCTGTATCATCTGCTGAAAGCAACAAAACAAAACCCAGCATATCATGATATATTAATGCAGAGGTGGACACGTCAGTGACGTATTTCAGAGTGAAATGTGACCAATATGGCCGCCAGGTGAAGGACTGTGTTCAGGACGGATCTGAAGCTGAATGAGAGCAGCTGTGAAATCAGATGAAATTAATTTCCTAATGGCCACAATGACCTACATTAGCGTTCATAAAACCACGAGGTCACTAAATACTCATCGTCTCAAAGCAGCTCAGCAGCTGCTCTTAATACCTAGCAGCTGTTATTTCATCTCACTAATTTGTGGTGTCATAATTTACAAATGTTCATTTTGTTTCTGTCCTGTATGTAATATAATACATGCAGCAGATTTACAGATTCATCTTGTTTTTGCAGCCGGATTTCTCACTCATCTGTCCTCACATATCTTTTATGGAGTTAAATGATAAATCGACAGAGAGCCTCAGATCGATAAAAGCTTTTTTTATTTTCTCCATGTAGCAGAAAAATCAAACTGAGGTTGTTCAGTTGATTGGACAGAAATGTCCCCAAAATACCACACAGTTAATACCCAGTGTTTTTATCTTCTCACAACCTTTTCTGGCGTTACATAAGACGTTAGTAACCTTTATTTGTCATGTTATATTCAGAATTGACTGATCAGTGCTGTCCTGGATTTTCACCCTTCTGTTCGCCTCCATCTGCTCTGACTTCAGTTCACTCAGCTGCTCACATGATTCATGCAGACGGAAGGCGAGAAGGAAAGACCTGCAGGATTTTTAAACAAAATCTTAGGCTGAGTCTGCTTCACAGAAGGTTTACATCACTTCATGTTTTATTTTTGAGAGTAAAGGATGAAGGAATTCACCCTGCAAGATGATCTGCGAACAAACAACATGGTGCAGGGAATGCACTGTAAAAATCCTTTTAAGGCGAGTTTTAACACTCATACAAAAGCAAAACAAAAGGAAAAAGTTAAAGAAATGCAATAAATGAGGAACTGTAAGATTTTGGCTTTACATCCAAATTGAGAAATGTCAAATTTTGAAATTTGCAAATAAATAGCTAAAGTCTCATGGGTTGTTTGGGCCATTGGAGATATAAATAAAAGGATGAGTAAATTTCCACCAAAACCCAAAATTTTCTAGAAAAAATCTCAGAAATTTTTGATCTTCAGAAGCAGAAAAAAATGCTGGAAATACATTTTCTGAAAAAAAGAGTGGAAACATCTCAGTTTGAAAAGTCAAAAATTTGCTCGAAAAAAACTATTATCTAAAACTCCAAATTCCAAATTTGACATTTGGAAATTTTCAAGTTTCTTTTTTTTTCTCATATTTTTGACTTTTGTAGCTCAGAAATTGTTTTTTGTTTTTTTTTTCTAAAAGAAATTCTAAAATTAATCTAAAAATGTTTTCGTTTTTTGGCAGATTCACTTTTTTTTCTTTATACAAAAGCCTTAATATACTATGGTACTTTATAAGATAGTTTTGTTTGTAAGCTGCAGTATGAGTTAATATTTTCAGCCCTGATTTAATGAAGATTTACAAACTGATCTCAAGTTTTCAAGTTGAACTAGAAACAACAAAAATAATAAGATTTATTATAAAAAGAAACACAACTTCTAAATCTAAATTTATTGTTCTGCTTTTTCGTTGTTGTATTTCAGTTAAATGTTTCAAAGCAACATTTAATTCATGCTTCTTTTGTTTTTAGCCGTGTTTGATGAGAACATGCACAGACCGTTTTTTTTTTTTCCAGGAACTCGAATGTAATTTAAAATTTGACAGAGTATATTTTACAGAAGAGGGCTGCACAGTGGCGCAGTTGGTAGAGCTGTTGCCTTGCAGCAAGAAGGTCCTGGGTTCGATTCCCGGCCCGGGGTCTTTCTGCATGGAGTTTGCATGTTCTCCCTGTGCATGGTGGGTTCTCTCCGGGTTCTCCGGCTTCCTCCCACAGTCCAAAAACATGACTGTCAGGTTAATTGGTTTCTCTAAATTCTCCCTAGGTGTGAGTGTGTGTGTGAATGGTTGTTTGTCCTGTATGTCTCTGTGTTGCCCTGCGACAGACTGGCGACCTGTCCAGGGTGAACCCACCTCTCGCCCGGAACAGACCAGACACCAGCAACCCTCCTGACCCCATTAGGGACAAGGGTGAACAGAAAATGGATGGATGGATGGATGGATATTTCACAGACTCTCTCAGTTTGCACATAAAGTTGCTTTGGTGAGTTGAAAGCTGTAAACTGTAAACGCAGAAATGGAAACGCATCGTTTGTTTTTACTCAGAGAGAAAAAAAGCAACAGCAATATCAACAAGATTAAAAAGAAAACAGTGACGATCACAGGATTTCTGACAGGTTCACATAAAAAAGCGCTTCAGGACTTGCAGGCCGGAGAAAAACTTTCTCATTACGACTCCAGACATAATGAGGGATTTTCATTCAGAATGAGCAGCACAAGGTGGAAACCATCAGTGACTCACAAAACCTGGGAGGGTTGGAAACGGAAATAAAACCAAATGAAACCCTGAGGCCAGATGACGCATGGAGAGCCTCATCTGAGAGCACACATGCATTCCAGATGTCTTGGGTCCCACATGTGGCAGGAGCAGCTGGAGGAACGCTGACGAGTACAGAGATATCCGGGCTGCTCCGGTTCATCCCCAACTTCCTCCAGAACAGAAACAAAACTGAGGTTATTACCTCTGGACCTAAAGAGGAACGATCTCGAGTCAATGCACAACTTCAGGTTTTACAACTGGAGATCAGACCTGAACATTCACAGCCACATAAAGACAGCTGCAAAGTCGGCCTTCGGTCGCCTGAAGAACATTTCCAGGATTAAACTCATCCGTGATCAGAGGCGGGTAAAACATCCAAAAATTAAACTCAAGTAAAAGTAGCTACACAAATCATTCCTGAACCTGTACAGCTGGACAAAATGACTGAAAATCACAATATAAGCATTTCAGCAGAGGAGGGTTCCCAAAGTTATACTCAAGAAAGAGTAGAACAGCTTCAAAATATTTTTACTCCAGTAAGAATAAAAAGTAGTCACCCAAGAAGTTACTCAACTAAGAGTAAAAAAGTGTTTGGTAAAAAAATCTACTCAAGTACTGAATAACTGATCAAGTTATCAATCATTTAATATTTAAAAATTACACCATCAGATCGATCAATATATAAAGTTAAGTGGAAATTTTGTTATTTCAAAGAGGAAAATGAGAATAATTTATATAAATAATTTAAAAAAATCTAAATCAGGCAAAATAAATAAAATAAAAAATAAAAAAAAAGAGTAAAGATTTCCTCTGCTAAATTCTGCAGACCACCAGAAAGAACAGTCTCAAAAACTAAACATTTCTCTGATTTTTGTTTACATGGATGGAAACTTGTGACTCATCGGCTCTTTGACTAAAGAGGGGTGAAGATCCCTGCAGAGACGAGCTGCACACTCCGTGTCCTGCAGCTGATTATTTCCTCTGTGCTGGAGGCAGACGCCTGGACGTTTAGCGCCGCCTTTCCCAGAGCGTCCAGCTGTGCCGCAAACTGCCCAAAACCAACTAGGAAGCGTCGGTTCTGCAAACCAACAGCCTCAGTGGTTTCTTGTTCTTTCTGCCTCCATGCAGCCCGGAGGAGCAGTCAGCTGTGCCGCTGAAACGGGCCACTGAGCAGCACGATTACCGAGCTCTTCCTCCACATCTGAGCCTCCAAAACTTCACTGCACATATTTTAAATCAGGGTTGAGCCTGCTGAACTAAAGCATTAAAAAATCCTCTCTAACAACTAAGATTCACATCTTAATGTAATGAGAGATGTTAGTGTTGTGAATTGTTTCAAACTGCTTCACATCATAAACACAAAAATACAAATTAATAGAACACAGTCAACAATTGCAGCATTATGTTTTGTCATCAGATTATTGGTTATTGTTTCATTGATTATATTTCAAAATCAACTCTAAACAGCTGAGTTTTTAGTCAAGATTTAAAGGAACTCAGTGTTTCAACTGTTTTACAGTTTTCTGGAAATTTGTTCCTCAAGCGGCCCGGGTTCTGTGACCTCGATTTCTAACTGGAACACAAAATGTGCTTTCATCTGAAAAGATGAAGAGTATTGAGTCAAAACTCCTTTCGGTTATCCCAAAATTTTGGTTTCTTCCACTCAACTTTCCATGTATATGCTTGGAAACAGCAGAGAAGATTCAACACGTTGGGATGACACACAAGAAAATGTTTCAGGATTAGTTTCTTTAAATAAAAAAACTTATGAAACTTTAACAAAAACTGCAGGTGTGTGTGGTATTTTTGATTAAAATGCTGTTTTGTTTTTCATTCAGAAACATCTGAAGGTGGTTTAACTTGAACATGAAAATCCACCTGCTGCCTTGAAAATGCAACCTAAGTCAACAAGAAAATTGTTTTGGTTTTAACTCAGAAATTAAAGTTCATGAAGTTTATTTAATAAGACACAAGTTCTCTAAACATTGTTTTTAAAGTTCATTAATCTTGAATTGTGAGTTTTAACTTAATGCTGCAATTTAAACCAAATAATAATTTCACAAAATGGAAGAAAAAAAACTGGCCTCACCCAGTTAAAGAGCCACATTGTCTATTATCTTCACTCACAATATCAAGTTAAAATAACTACTTATTTTACTTTAGAAAATTTTCGAATGGCATGAATAAAATTTCTGATCTTCTCATAAATTTTGTTGAACATCACAATGAATTCAGCTCAGAAACATTTAGTGTGAATGGGACGTAAAATAAACTTTTATCTTAATAAAACACAAGAGTCAGATCATTGTAACGCACTTCCATCTCAGGATACAAAACCATGCCGCTAAGCATTCTGGGAAATAGTTCCCACTCCTGTCTTTTTTTTCTTTCAGATTTTTAAAGTGTTAACCTAAAAACTCAGGTTTATTCAACTTTTGGAGGTTTGACAGAATGAATAAAAAGTTAAAACAACTTATTACTGTAAGTTTATATTAACAAACTCACCTATTTAGGTTCAAAATCTAAAACTGGCTAAATCTATTTGACTTAAAGAGTAGAAGGTAGTAGATACAACTAAATGTGGCTCAAATGTTTTACAGTCCAGGAGTAGAAAATACAGAAATTTTACTCAAGTTAAAGTAAAAAGTACAGTGTAATGAAATTACGTTTTTCCCCCAAACGCTACTCTAGTAGATGTAACTAAGTAAATGTAACTAGTTGCTAACAAACTGCTGATTTCAGGCTGACGTTTTCCAGGCTAGGAGCGTCTCTTCGCATTGTGTCCACCAGGTGGCACTGTGGAGGCCCCGCGGTCCCTCTGAGGTTGCTGAATGGGATCCCAGTGTGATCGGGCTCGGAAGCGGGAGGGGAGAGCAGGGCACTCAAGTTCTGGAGGAGGTCAGAGCTAGAAGCGGTCCGCTGCCCGACTTTCATCGACATTCCTCCGTCTGTTCCGCCCGCACAGCTGAGCCAAACGTTCACGGTGCGTAATTACGCACGGGCACGACGGATCCGCGCCGCTACCGGCCGTGGAAACCCGCGGACAAAGGACGGCAGGCAGGCAGGCAGGCAGGCTGGAGAAACACGCCTGACTTCAGAGGAGAGAAGTGTGGTTGGGAGGGAAACCGCGGGATCTGGAGTCGGAAGTGACTTGTGTTTTTACTCTTGAGAAATGTAACGCCAGGAAAGGATTTCAGGAAGAAAGTCAGCCTTTTGGAGAGAGGAGAAACTGGGCCAGACGGACTTCTGACAGGAACAACTCCTAAAAAAATCAGCATCCAGATCATCGGAGCATGGGGTGAGTTAGTGATCTGATAAGATCCTTTCAGATCCCTCCAGAAAATGCTAAACGTTTGAAAGTGAACTTTGTTTATTTTTCTGAGGGAATCATCATAATTGATCGGGTTTAACTGCAGCATTGAAGTAATTCTGATCAGTCTGTATGAGACGCTGGGCTTTTTTTCTTTGTTTAAACCATAAAAGATCCCAGAGAGGGGGATCCTTCACGCAGAGTCTGACCTACTTCCTCACGTCTCTGTTTAAACCTTAACGACAGTTGTGACTGCAAAAAGGTCAAATTGACGGTATAATTAATTTACTGCCTTTGCGATCACTCTGCAGCTTCTTCAGCTTCTTCAGCTCTACCTGGGATGTTGATCCTAGAGGCCAGTCAAACACCTTCAGAATAAATTACTTTTTCGGCCTCAGCTTCACAGACACACCAGGAGCCTTTGGATCATTTCCCATCCGATTTCTGTGCAGAGGATCCCGGCTGGGGTTTGCTTTGGGAATCTCCTGGTGACGCTTCGCTCTGTCTATTTGACTCTGCGTCTGAGTTCGAGCTGTAAATATTTCATATCTTAGCCTGCAGCTAAAACTCACATAAATCCCCCCTGTGGGTCTCCAGGATGGGACTCAGTTACCTGCGCAGATAAGGAGGTTTTTAGGTTGCATTGACATTTTTTTATTTTTGCACATTATCAGAAAACTGTGACTTTTTATGATTTCCTTTTTGGATTAGTAAAAATATTTGTAGAATAAATTCAAATGTAAATAAACATGATTAAAGATTTGTTGCGGTCATAGCTCTAAGATGCTAATCCCAAATTTTGCTTGTTTTAATTTTTACATACATGAATGACTCTAGATAAAACATTGTTCAGATTTTTACCATAACAATAATCCCAAAGTTGCATCTCTGAAAATATTCCAGGTTGTTGTAGTGAACCATCCATAAGAATAAAATCCAACCAACACTTAGGCCTGTTGCAATATTAAATCTTACTGGATGATAAATTGTCCCAAATATTATCACGATAAATGATATTATTGTTGGTTCGAGACCATTGAAATGTAATATATTGATAGTGGCTAACAATGCAAATTTGAGGCATTAAAACGTAGAAAAATATTAATCATTATCTTAATTTATCATGCCATTAATTGCTTATTAAGACAGACCTACCAACACATTTCCTTTACTGCTTAGCAGGACAGGTTAAGGTTCATTAACCTTTTTTCTTTTCTTCCAGGGTGAATTATATCACAAAATACCAACTTTTCTTTCTATAAGATAGTTTCAAACAAGTAGTAGAGACATCTGACGTAAAACTGGAGAGAAAATCTGTGATTCATAGTTAAATGCTGGATTTTAAATCAATAAATGTTCATATTACAACCAGAGGATTAGTTGACGTTACACAGCTCTGCAGTTAAACAAGCTTTCACTTAATTTATCAAACAAACAGACTAAAACATTGTCGTTAGCATCCTAGCAATTAGCAAGATTAGTGAGGTTAGCACAATTAGCACCAGAGCTACAGTCCTCCTCCCCAACACGCCTGAACTCTCCATCAGCTCTGCGCTGGCCGGTTAACGAGCCATTCCTTTGGAGCTCAGATTTATCTAAACGCTGCAGGACTTTAGCTCTCCAGGACTGGACTTGTCTGCCCTTCGCTGTAGAGTGAGTAGATCTGATTTCTTTACTGAAAGATTTCTGAAACACAAACGTGTGTTTTTCTCTTTCTGACAGACAGAATTGGACGAAACAGAGCAACTTTACTCTGACACAGAGTCTGATGGTGCCTTCATCTGTACATTTGAAAACTTTTTCAGCAGAGTCAGAGTTTTCCTCTGTGCTGTACTAAAAACTACATGACGGCTCTCAGGAGATTCACAGGAGCCTGTGACGTTGTCAGTATGCTACACGTCTCAAAAAAACAAACACAAAAAACAAGTCTTAGTCAGAAATCAAGCATTTTAAAATACAGATGATGAATAGGAAATAACTTTTTTATTTAGGATAGTTGGTTCTACTGCCATAGCAGATACTGCTATGAGACCAGCTACTGGTCTCGGTACTGAGACCAGTAGCTGGTACTGAGACCAGCTCAGTACTGGGCTGGCCAGTACAATCCTTCCCTTATGTAGGATTCAACTACATAAAGGAGAGTAAGTCATTTGCTGGTGTTAAATATCGTATTTGATTACCTCGGTTTGCTTTCACCTGGTTTTAACTCTGCACACTTTTATCCAGGTGAGTCTTCTGATTCTGATCCTGGTGGGTTAGTTTAAACGATATCATGTTTAACTTGACTAAAACTATTGACTAAACTCACGTTATTATTAGTTATTATTATTTTAAAGTCAAACTGGTGTACCTTAATTCCACTTGTGACACATTTTCAAAACCCAAAGCTGCAACTCTCTGTGGAAGAACTTCCACAAACGGATATTTAGTGGAAATAATGTCTGATAACTTTGGTTTAAAAGAGGAGCTTTAATTCTTCTTATCTGAGCTTTTCTCTGGTATTTATGCACATTTTGATCTTCTGAAAGACATCAAAGCAAAGCTATAACTGTACTCTTAAAAGTTTTTTTTCCTTCCTAAGCACATCTGACCTGAATCCTGTTAATGCCACTTCAAACGTGAAACTTCTCTTGGTGGAAAAGTTAGGAACCGAAACCGAGAGTTAACGGCAGAAAACCAATAACGACTGCATAGCTTTATTTGACGTTCCAGTTTGTAACAGTGTGGACTTTCTTTCTTGTGGTTGTGCTGCAGCGGTGGTATCTGAGAGCTGTAAAATGTACCCGCGACACCGTGAGAGGTAGAAACCCGCCGCCGTGTCTGTGTCGTGGTTCTGCATGTCAGGGATGGGCGATGACCAAAATGTCCAAAAACAATCCTCCGCTTCAAATCTCTGAAGCGCTAAAATCTCCCTCCCTAAAACTGTTTACGAGAACCAAGTTGTTCATGCATAATTTATTAGTGTGTGATTATAAATGCAGCATTATCAGTGTGACAGAAAGATCGATTTGTGTCATAGTTTAGGGAACTATCATTGGAGATGTCAACAATACCACAAAATGCCAAAAATGAAAACCTTTTGAGTTTGAAATTGTTTGGTTTGAAACTCAAAAGTTTAACTTTAGGTATTGGCATATTGGGAATAATCCGCCCATCCCTGCTTTATGAAACATTGATGAAGCGAATCCTCCGCCATTCCATTGCTGTGATGTTAATCCTTCCCTGAGTGTCTGTGGAAACTGCATCCGAGGCGCTGCAGACGCTTCGTGCTTGTCGTGTTGTGCAGATGTTGTCAGTGCAACTCCTGCTGTCCCTTTTATCGTGTTTCATCCTCCTGCCAGTGGATCCGCTGCTGCTCCGTCTGCTGCTCATCAGACTCGCTTTGCATGTCAAACCTTCATGTTTACAATAACTACAGCTGATTAATGAATATTTAGTGCTGTTTGAATGTGCAGCGAACCAAATTATATGTGCTAATACAAGCAAAAAGTTACTGTTTATGCCGACTGACGGAAACTGATATAAATTTTTTTTATTTTCAGTTTACAGAAAAAAATACAAGACAGTTTAGATAAGATTTTACCTTTGAGGTTTTTTAGAGATATGGCTAAAAAATGTATCACAATATTGTAGATTACAATGAAAACACACAACTTTACCAGGTATTTTGGTCTAGTTTTTAGTGAGAATATTTATTTATTTTGTTTATTTGTGTATTTAAGGACACCCATTAGTCTCTACCTTTGTAGAGACGATTCTTTCTGGGGTTCACACCGAGTATTACAATAAAAATATTTTTTAAATATTACAAAAAAGATATAATGGTTTTCCTTAAAACACAAACAAAATTAAATTGAACAGAAAATTTTAATCTACGTCTTACAAACATTACAAAAAGACACAACAAAATACCGTACCACACAATCTATTTCAACAACATCAAAACTTTTTAAACTGTACGAATAACTTTTACACTTTAAATAAAAAAAACACTGAATTACAAGTAAGCTTATTTTATAAGAGCTTATTTTAAATAAATAATTCCTTAATATTGATGAAAAAGTTCAGGTTCCTCAGGCATATTATTTCAATCAAGATATATAACCGGGCAGTTGAACTAGTACTTTTTAAAAAACAATATCAAGGAATTGATTACTTAAAGCAAGCAGAAAAGTTAGATGAAAAGTTTCCTGTCTGTTAGTTTTGTCTTATTTCAAGTGTACTACAATATTTGTCCTATAAACTAGACTAAAATACTTGGTAAGATTTTGCAGTGTGTAACATGACAAAATTGTTGATCTGACACATGCACTGCAAAAACACACAATTTTATCAATTATTTTTGTCTAATTTATATTTCAAATGTAGTATGGTTGAAATGAGACAACAATAACCAAGTATTAGTTCCACTGGCATATTTTTTCACTTGTAACAAGATATTTTTCCAGTTTAAAATGAAAAACGTCAGCCTTTTATTTAAGAATTCAAGAATTATTGACTTAAACCAACCTGATTTATCTTACTAAAAACTTAATTTAAATTTAGTTTTATCTTATTTCACCTCTACCACAATATCTGCACAAGAAACTGTACCAAAAATACTTTGTATGATTTTGTTTTTGGGGTGTAAATTTACACTCACTGACAAAACAAGTTGTAGTACCAACAAGGCCAGGAAGCAAAAGGTGAATGATTCAGTTTGCCAAACAGCTTGCAGAACAAGCTGAGCCATAATGTTGCAGATTTTTGCTTTAGCATCTGGCAGGCGGAGCAGTGAGTGAAGATGCTGCATTAGACAGAATTACACTCACATGGCTGAGTGTGGTAGAGGCTGTATTGTGGAGATTCTTTAGGTCTGGTGGTCATTGTGAAGTTGACCTAAATGTGGGAGATTCAGATCTGAAAGACCTTAGTTTATGATGACGTCAGCTGCCCAAGTTATCTTTTTTCTCTCCGTCTGTCTTTCTCAATCGCTGGTGGTCCGCGGGCTCCCCCTGGTGGTCCGCGGGGTACTGCATTGGACAACCGTTTATTTGCCGGTCCGTCAGCTAGCCATGGTTAGCTTACTAAAGGGTCGCGTTTAAAAGGAATAGTGGATTAATGGATAAAACCGAGTCACTAAAACGAAAGCCTGAAGATGCCGGTGGAAAGTTTCTCGGGGTGAGTTGCAGAGTTTTTGTTTTTGAACACTATTAAAGATACAGATCTAGGTCTGGATGAGATATTACAGTAACGAGGCGGTGACTAACTACATCTTAACACCTAAAATAAAATGATTTATGTTGACTGTCTACTGCCTGAAAGAAAATGTTTGTTTTTGCCAACGCAGTACAAGTCTATTTTTCTTTTATTTTTATTCTAAATTATTAATGGCCCTAAAACTGTTATAACCCTGGTTATTCTGCTTTGCGTTGGTTACTGATTTTAAAACTACAGGTTTATTGTCACTTCCATCAACATCAAAGCAGAAATATCTGCGTTTGGTGCCGTAGCTCCGAGGAAAAGACTGATGACGAGTAGCGTACTGTTTAGCTGTAAATGTCGGTTCTGAATCAACATGGACGACCATCATGTGATTGCATGGTTGCATTGCCTGCACTGTAAGCCAGTGGTCCCCAACATATTTACCACCACGGACCGGTCAAGGCTTGGCAATTTTCTCTGCGGACCGGAGGGGACAAGGGGTGCAGTAAAATTGCGCACCCCGACTGTCGCGCTTGCGATAATCGTAACCGATCCTCCTGAACTGTGAGGTGTGTCACGGTAGAACATTGGGACCGCTCCGATCTAAAATCTACGGTGGCCGACAGGTCACCATAGATTTTAGATAATATTATATTATTATCATTATTATAATAATATAATATGTCTTCTTTTATAATATTTATAATATTAAGAAATAAATATTATAAAAGACAGCGTATCTGAAAAGAAATATAGTAATACGTACCTTTACTTTCTTTCAAATTTCTTTCTCTGAATCTTGCATCTGGTCCCATAGAAATGAATACTATTTTCTTTGACTCCCCCTAGTGGTCTGGAGCACTTCCGTTTTCAACACTTTTTGTTTGCTGCATTTCATTCGGGGGTGTTTTCTTTTTTGTTTGCTGCATTTCATTCGGGGCTGTTTTCTTTTTTGTTTGCTGCATTTCATTCGGGGCTGTTTTCTTTTTTGTTTGCTGCATTTCATTCGGCTGACCGAATGAAATGGCTGACCATTCTTAAATCGTGCTGTGTGAACTAGACCTAAAACTCACAATCTCTACTCCCCTCCTCTGTCTCGACCACTGCCGTAACGCTCTCGGACTCTCGTCGCTATGGTAACGTTTACACATCCCTTCAAAGTAAGATTCACAAAAACAAAAATTTTAACTCGGAGACGACAAAATCAATGGGAGCCCTGAGATTGTTTCTCTGCAACGAGACAATCCATCTGAGAGCGATGAGAGACAATGAAGTGTTGCTGATGCACAGGGTGCCTGGTCTCTAGTGGTGAAACAGTTTGAAGCTTCATTGCCTCATTAACAGCCGGTCACCACATCATGCAGAGCTTGGAATGAGGAAATCACCTACCGGGATAAATCCATTCTCCTGTCTCTTCTCTGGGCCTTTTCCCTTCGCAAAGAAACTTTCCAAAGACATCTGATCTGTTTCTTACTCATTTCGCTGCTTGTGGGCTCAATGTTGGCGCGCGAGACGTAACCGAGAGAATCAGTTAAAGGATTTTCAAAATAAAAGATCCTTCAGACCCAGATAAGCATAAAACGGAAATATTTAATTATTTCTTGTGCAGAGAAAGAAATGGCGAGCCGAACAAGATGGCCGCTCCCCTCCTTTGCTTCCGTTAAGTTGAAATAATCGTCAACTAATTTAGTAATTGAACTGGTGCATACAGACTCAAAAACGTACATTTGCTGAAAGAAAAACTTTCTCAAACCAGTAATTAAGTCAAATCTGTACAAAGTACATATATATTTTGTATTTAAGGTAAAAAAAAAACAAAAACCCTCTGTCTATAGATATGTTCCACCTAAAACTCATCAGGGGAAAGTTTTAGCTTCACCCGGTTCAAATTCTGTAAACAAAATCTCCTGTTAAGCACTTTTTACTATCTAATTATTAATAGGTTAATTCAAAGAATGACTACACTGCTTTAATGTTAAATCAAGCAGAAAGCATTGAGCTTTTCACATGGTAGTAGTATTTTTTTAGCTGGAGACTCATCTTAGCTACAAATCTTAAGGCGTTCACTAAAGGAATGCCATGTCACTGTGTTTTAGGCAATAAATGTTACTTATTTAACAAAGGAATTTAATTATTTCTGTCTTTTATGCATTTCTAATATTGCATAAAGGCTTTAGAGGGTAAAAGAAAAAGCTGCAGAATGTTCTATTTTCTTTATTTCGTTAATCATCAGAATAATCAATAAAATAATACATGACAACCATAACACATTGAAGAAAATTGATATAATCATTCACAACTTTTTCCTTCTGTTTGCTGATTGGCCAGGTTGAAATTCAACCAGAGAAATTGAGTTCAATGGGAGAAATCCCAGATGGAGCACTGAAGGTAGATGAAAATCGAGTGGAATGGTGTTGTAGAAGGAGAATGGCTACTGAAATGAGTCTTTGAGTTTTTAATCACACATTAGCAGCTGATTCACAGAATCTTCATATGTTGTAGAAAAACCCAGTTTAGATTTGGACAGAGCTGAATTAAATTGGCCAAGATGCCTAAGAAATGTGAGAAAAAGTCCTTCTCTACATTATCAAACTGAAATTCAGCTTCAACTTCATGTTGCTAAATGTTTTCTGGACCAGACAGAAAGAGCAGGATAGTAACTAATTACATTTACTCAATTACATTTACTTGAGTAATTTCTTTTTCAAAATTGGGCCTTTTATGAGTATTTTTACTATGCTGTACTTTTTTGAGTAATTTTATAATTTTATTTATTATATTGCTACTCTTACTTGAGTAAAGTTTCTGGATTCTCTACGTACTAAATGTAAACATGTTTTAACCAAAAAGTCACCAAAAACAAACAGTTTTTGTTAAAGTTTCATAAGTTTTATACTGAAAGAAATTTATTTATTTTTTTAAATTCTCCCTGGTTTTGTTATGTTTTGTTACTTATATGAAATATTGTCATTTTGGTCCTTAAAATACCAACGCTTCCACTTAAATGTATGTTTTGGCCTGTCTGATGATGTAATTTTTAAATATTAAATGACTGATTTTTACAGTTTTTGGGTGCTCTTCCCACCTCAACATACAGATAATAAAACACAACATGGGAAATGTTTTGTACTGAAGCTGGAAGTAAAGGAACAAGCAGAACTACTATTCTCTTTTCTATTTTATTAGTTTGGTTTTAGAAGCAGCAGCATTGCAGCAGGAACTCTCATAAATCTCTGAATCAAGCTGAAGTTTTATGACGTATTTTAACTAAGGGGGTGGTTTTAACTGAAGCAGCTGCTCTGTATGTGGGAGCTTTTGTAATTGCTGCTTAGGAGACCTGCTGATTTATCTGGAGAGGGTGCCAGACTTTGCCTTTTCTTGTGATTTCTCTTCATGTTCCCACCATAAAGCCGCAGAACAATGTGCAGATCAGCTCTCCCTCTCTGACCTTTTATGCAATAAATGCTTCATCTTTGTCACCTTCACAATCCACAACAGCAGCTAGTCATCAGTCAGACTCCTGCAAGCAAAGCTCACATTTTCAGGATTTCTCCACTTTTAGTCCAATCCTTCAAAGCATTCCTGACCATAGTTAGAGAATATCAGACATGGCTCGTGTCGGGTTCTGGTCTGTGCTGCCAATGCGATGACCTGCTGAGCAGCAGCGTGAGCTGGCGTTTTCCCTCGCTGTGCTATTTTAATCCGCCGCTGAAAGCAGGGCGTGTTGTGTTGCCCAACGGAGCCAGTAAGTGGACCCGGGGCTGCAGCCTGAAAGGTCGGAGGAAGTGGACCCTTAAAGGAGAAGTGGCGTCTGACGAGCAAAAGCGGAACGGTTTAAAAGAACAGCGGCCACACTCAGTCGCTTCTCTGAACACGCAGATGGTGGAAAATGATGCCTAGCCGAATGTGTTTGGACAGAATTTAGATTTTTTTTTTCTCTCTGAAAGATGCAGAAAGCGAGGTCTGCGTTTGTGATTCATGAGTTGAAACATGTTGGTTTTCCTTCATAATCGTTAAATAATTAGTCTGCTTTGACTTCCTGCAGCCTCTCGCCATCTGAGCACCATACTGTCTTAACTTCCCCACATTGTGACACTTTGAAACCACAAACTATTGAGATTTATGTAAGCCGGAAACAGTTCATCAGATTCATTGTGATTATTTGATTATTCCAGTAATCGTCAACTAATTTAGGAATCGATTAACAAAAGGCTGAACACATTCAGAGCAGGAGAAGAACTGATTCATCAAACTGAATCATCTGGATCTAAAAACTGGAAACTTCTCTCCTAAAATCCAAACCTTTTTCATGCACCTTTTTCTTTCTTTAGAAATGTTCTTATAAAAACTGTCTACTTATATTCACAGTGTACTCATTGCAGATCCGCAGCTTAAATCATTTGTGCTTCTCTGCACAGCATGCAGAATCGCACTTTCTCCAGTCTTTCTCAAGCTCTCGGTCCTCTTTGGCCATTTCAAGTGTGAACTTCAGTTTCAAGGTGCAATCGGTGCAATTTATGGCTCTCACTTTAAAATCTCCCTCTGCCTCCACGCTCTCTACGAGCTCACAAAGCCTTTAGGCCTCATTACTGGCAGTTTGACGTACATTTTCTCAATGAGTCGCTGATTGTGTTTGACGGCATGGCCAGACAGGAGAGAGCAGCTTTCTCACTGATTGGAGGAAGGGATGAAACTGTGTGTGTGTGTGTGTGTGTATCATGATACAACTAAATAGTGAATAAGAAGTACTTCTCAAATCCTGCGTGTATTATTTTTGCTTTGTTTGCAAGTTAAGGTCGGTGTGCTTATAATACAAACTAATTAAAATAATTCAACCAGAGTTTGGAAAAAACTTGTAAAATATTCCAGACACTAAAAATAAAACATTTCTTGTGCTGTATGTTGCTGCTGCTTTAGGAAACTTTTCCCGTTTCACTTCTAAATCGAGCTTTAATTAAGCCACATCCAACTGCATTCAAACTAGCTTCATTAGCATTAGCTTCATTAGCGTTAGCTTCATTAGCGTTAGCTTCTAGAGCAGTGCTCATAAAGTTGGAGGAAAGAAAAATAAAAAACAGACAAACATTGAATTCCATAAATTTGTTAATTTAAATTTTTTGTGATTTGTTATGAGATATGTTAAAATAATTTATTTAAATTTTATTTCTGATTCTCGTTTTCTGATTGGTTACCAGTCAAATTTATCAAGTTGCTTCGCTCCTTAAGCTAGCGTAGCGAGCAAGAAATGTAAAAAAAAACCAACATATAACTGTTGGAATACAATAAAATTTGATGTGATTAAAATAAAATCTTTTATATTTTCTTATGATCAAAAGAGGGGACTGTGATGAAAAATGTTACTATGTGGTAATAATATATTATCTAATAGTAAGATTTTCGGCTGTCTAAAACTCTGGCAGTATTTATGCAAACTGAATGCAGTGATTATTGAATAGTGAATAAAAAACATTGTAAAATTTGACGTTTCTTTACATGATTTGTAGGATTCTCTGTAAAGTGGACCCCCAGCCAGAGCTTGGTTCTCTTATGGTTTTTTTATTCATGGCCTGGAAAAATTTGGGACTTGTTCTGAGAGCGGCTCACCTTTGTGCCAGTAAATATAAGTCTATTAGTAAACTAAATATGTGTTATAAAAACTTCAGCAACCCCTTTGCTGAAAAGAGGCTCAATGTTTTCCCTCAAAGGTGTGAACTTGGTGACTGCTGTGTGTTTGAACTCACAATGAAACCCTAAAGACCTACCAAAATAACCTAGAATAAGTTATTTTCATTTTCCTAAGCAAATATTTAAGAAACTTGCATGTATTACCTCGTAATAAGACAAAAGAAGTGCTGAATTAAGGTATTTTTGGTGTGATGGAGTCGTATTCCAGAGCATAAAAATACAAACTTAAGTTGAAAAAATCTTTAGCTGGTAACAAATTATTTTTATTAAAGTCGGTTCAAAATTTAAACCATAGCGGTCTTTAATTTAATCCCTCCAGATTTAAAGAAATCCCATTTTGCCTACAGCCGAATAATCTTTAGTTGTATTTTTCTTATGGTTGCAGTTTCTACATGTCTAAGTAGCAACTTTTGCCTCTGCGGCTGCAGCTTTTCTCTCGGTGAGTTTTCTGAAATAAAGAGAAACATTTTTATTTATTTTTTTACTAAGCAGTAAGGAGCAGATGCATATCTGTGGAAAATGTTTCCTACTGTATCTGATGAGTTTGATATCAGACAGAAAACTTTCAGTCTGTTTTAGGGAGTGAAAGTTTCTGCATAAACGTTGTTTTGTTACTTGTGTAAATTATTGCTGAACTATGACACATTCAAGGATCAGAATATAAAATAATAAATGTCTATTCAAGCTGAAAACTGCTGAGAGATGAATTCCTGACAATTTGCCCATTCAGTGGCCACTTTATTTAAAATAAAAAGGCAAATGTTACCATTTAGCGTCAAACATTTAGTCTTTCAGGCTCGGCTGTCAACAGGCGTCGTGAAACAGGAAGTCGAATTAGAAGTTTATTGGTCAAAATGCAGTGATTGGTCAGAAAAGAAGGAAATACAGAAAACGTTAAGGGCAGATGTGCAGAAAAGTTGCAATGACTGCTGAAAATTGCAATTCATGCTGTCAAATTGATTGTATTTTCTTTTCTTAGTGGAGAAAGTTATATTTTAAAACTGAGCATGAGTGCAGAGGAAGTCTGTTAGAGTCTCCTTGTTCTGTAGGATCCTCAGCGTTCATGTCCAGCTTGTGCAGCGACATTTTTCTGCACATCAGAGAGAAATTTTCATCTGTAAAAAAAAACAAGGAAACGTGTGTATGCTCACCAGGAGGAAGAGGATGTTGGATTTCTCAGATCTGAGCTGCCTTCGATTTATCAGGAGGGAGGAATGCAGCTGATAGCCTTAGCGACTCTTGTGCTATCTGGCATCACTGAGCTCAGATCGACCTATTAAACTCTCCCTTCCTCTCACCTCGGCTGAACGGCGATAAAGATTTCACCAAGGCAAACTTTCAGGGGCTTTATTGAGGGAAAGAGCTGCTCTTACAGCAGCATACGGTGAATCAAAATTATGTTTCTGCAGATGTGAGAAGTCACGTGAAGAAACACAAATCATGTCTGGACTCGGCTCTGTTCCTCTCCAGACGTTTTCTGCTTGATTTCTTTTCTCTCTCTAATAAAGTAAAAATGCAGCAACTGTTTTCATTCAGATAAATAAATATATTTATTATAACAAGATACCACTTTAGTTTCTGGTTACTTTGAAAACTTTCGGCTGCGTATCTGATTTACTATCATTATGGAAGTGGCGAGTATCAGATGTTTAGTGAGGTGAAAACGTCGTATTTGGGCCTTTTGGACGCCATAAAAAAGTCTGATTTTATGGAATTTGAGTCGCATTTGCTTAAGACACTAAGTTGTTTGAATGCTGCTATAAAGACGTCAGCTTGTTTTTGTTTTAAATTGTTGGGATGAAAATGATTAATTGATTTTCCAGTCACTGGATAAATTACTTATTTCAGTGGCGTCCAAACTTTCTGCACCAGGGACCAAAATCACAAAGATAAACAAACTCAGCGGCCACATTTTTCCAATTAAAAATCCTAAGTAAATGTACTGTAAATCGCTAATAATTGTTATTTAATTGTACAATATATTCATAAAACAAAATAGAAAGTTTGCACTAAAACTTTTAGTTTATTTAAAAAAAAGGTGTAAAGGTTTCTAACTTTTCAGTTTGGTTTAGAAAATGTTTTATTCTAAACCTGGCAACAAAAATGAAAACTTTCTTCTAAAATTTTTCCTGTCTTCGGCCAAGTTTAACGACTCAAATCAGTTCAGTAAAAAGTCGCTGAATGTTTGTGGTCTGAGTTATGAAAACAAATAAAAAACAAGGCTGATAATAGAAAAAACTTTTTCTTTTTCTTAAATCTCAACCTAAAAACATAAAAATCAGCTTCATTTGCTGCAGGGTCAAATTTGAATCTTTCTTAATCTGGAATCAGGGCCAGAAAAACGTATCCAAGAGCCACAAGTGGCCCCCCGGCCACCCTTTGGACACCCCCAATTTATTATCCAGGATCCATGTTTTCTATGAATTCAAGGCAGAAAATGTTCAATCTTTGTTAATTTATTGCAGGCTAAATCATTAATGAGACATTCAACAACATTATTGTATCTTAATTATATGTTTTTTCTGATATCTTACAGCTGGATTTCGACCCTGTGCAGATTAAAGATAATTTCTGCACTAAATAAATCCTTAACTCACTCAAACTGTGTGTTGCATGATCAATCAAAACCCCAAATAAGTGACTAAAAGTCCAAAATGGACCTTTAACCAGAACTAAAGAGGTTTTTATTTCTTGAACTCTGAACTTTGGATGGTTAAAACTCCTCTTTGTTAGCAGCCTATCTCCGTCCAACCAGCCATGCTCTCACAGCATGTGATCTGTGGTAATTAGATAAAGTGTTTTTTGATAAAGTATAACTTTGTGGTGAGAGTAGACGCTCCTCCACTGGATTACTCCTGGATGTAGTCTGAGACACGCGGCTGTTCTCACCTCAGGAGAGCGTTAATCCAGCTTTAATCTGCTCATTTCATAAAACATCGCCGTGACGCTTCCTGTCTGAGCCGATTAGCCCGACGGGCTTTTCCACAGTGACGTCGCAGCCGGGCCAATTAATTTCTGCCAGGGTTGACGAGCCGTCAGTCATCGCTTCTCATTAACATGTGAATACGATAGGAGGGAAATCCTGGTTTACTCCTCTGATAATTATAGTTTTTTCCCCTGTTTATTCGCTTATTGTCAGCTTTATTTGTTACGCAGCCAGATGATTCGTTTAATTAAGTCTGATGAGGTGTTTCTGAGTTGCCGATTCATATCTGTTGTTTTGACATTCAGTTGAAATGCAGGTTGCTGTTGGAGGACACAGTGATTTTCTTTCCCAGTTTTACCAATAAATCACTAACTGAATCTTTGGATAATTTTATGGAATAGGTTTGGACAGAACGTTCTTATTAAAATGCCACATTTGGGTTCTGGTTCTGATAACGTCTTAAAAGGCAATAAGCTTTTAGTTTATTAACTCCTCTGGTTGCAAAAAGGCTTTTTATCCAGAGCAAAGATAAAAAACAAAAAAAAGCTTCTTTTATTTGCTTTTGTTCCTATTGTAACTGAGTATCTCTGCAACTGAAGGACACAGCAGCGTCAGTGATCTATCTGTGTGGCTCTGGGTGCAGTTTCAGTGAATTGTTGTCTCATATCGCTGTGGAGGTTGTTTTTCAGTATTGGTGATTTGGGTGTGATCATGCTGAGACTGGGCTGTAATGTTTCTGGGCACGGCGCGCGATAATACAACAGAGGAAGAGTATTAAAAACACATTTCAAGGTCCGACTGCATAAAAACACAATTCAGCTAGAAACAACAAACAGGACTTTAGAGAAGAACAGAGTAACACTGAATATTTTGCAATTTTTGTGTTTCTCAGCTGCTTTGCTGTTCAATATTAATACAGCTTCTCACTAAAAATGCCATCGTTAACGAGCTGCAGGATGCACAGTCAGTTTCAGGCTTTTCAGCTGTTGCCATGCTAATGTTTTGAATGTGTTGACCAGATCTGAAGACATTTAGCTTTATTTGTGACAAGAAATTTGAGCCTAAAAATAAAAATGTGACCTTCATTATTTTTATTGTTCTATGTTCCTTAAAATCAGTAATTAACCCAACAGATGTTATTGGACTGTGGGGGCTTAGGGTAGTACAGCCTGGAAAGGTGTGAAGATCCCCAAAGAAGAAAAGGTTATTCTTCATTTATTGTTATTAACATCTCCAAATGATGTGAATGTGGGCCCAACTGTGGTTCTGATAACTTATAGGGAACCTGCTGCTCAAAATTCACTTTTTAAAATACAATAAAATAGTTCTTTGTTCATTCCACAGTGAGGAAATTCACTTGTTACAGCAACACAGTAACAAAATATACTCCACTGAATATAAATCCATTTTAAAAACAATATAAAAAAGGTTTTTGTATTTTCATTTGGGTCTCTACTGCTTCTATAAACAGTCCATCCGCTAAAAATAAGTTAGTATTTCTTAGTGTCTGGAAAACAATCCGTTTCAAAAAGCTTCAGATTATTAAGTCACAACTGCCAGGCTCTGCCCCGTTACCTAGCAACCACATCAGAGTCCAGCCCCGTTACCTAGCAACCCAAGCTGAGCTCCAACATGTCTGGTTAGCTGATTTTACCTGCCTTTTTTCAACCATTCAGACTGTGCAGTGATAATATGGTAGACATTGATGAAGAAAATGGTTATGAGTTGTTTTATTCATTGTTCATAAATACCTGACATTTGTTGTTTAGTAGCATTGAGAATCATTTTAATATCTCCTCAGACAGTTTGGCGTTTTGTCATTTATTTCCTTTCGTTTTGTGATTGTTGGAGGACGTTAAATAAACTTGTATCTAAAGTTTTTCTGTGTTTCTTGTTTGTGGCCTTGCAGTCGCCCTCAACCTGAATAACACCGTCTAAATCAGCTTTCTCGGCTCTGTTGCTATTGTCTATTGTTAACTGTGGCAGAAACAATAACGACTATTGTTTGAATGCAAATGTTCAGTAATGCCTATGAAATCTGCCTGGAACGATTGCTCATCTAGGCGGTGCTGACCCATATAAATCGTATTTTCTCCTGCTCAGAGGAGGGCCGTTTCCTCCTCCCAGTTCACATTAGTGCCATAATGTTGGTGTATAGCTGCAGAAGAAGCGCCTCATTGCATGCATTGACATTGTGCAAACTCTATTAGCTGTGTGGTGTTGCATGAATTCACCATTGGGCCTCCTCTGGTCCATCAGTGTCCTGTATGTCTCTTGGTGCTGTCCGTCCCCACAGCCAGTGTTTGTAGTTTGTCTTACAAGAGAAGAATGACTAATTGGACTGCTGGGGGTTTGCAGATCTTCAGCCTCTCTGCACCCAAAACATTATTATATTGTCACAGTTTCACTGACCTCAGGGTCCTTGGAAAATAATAATGATATTGTGTTTTCTTTTAATGATGAGCTCTGATGTGTTGCCTTCTGGCTTTCAGCTGTGTGCTTAAGAGGTTGTTAAAGCATCAGAAATACGGCTTTTAATGCATCTCTAATTCATTTAAGTAAGTTTTTCCTTTAAATCTTGGTCTCAAATGGAAATAGCTTTCTCCGAAAATACAAACGTTTTAGTAAAACACACAATGTAAGATTTAGGTTTCGCATGTATATTAACATTTTAAGCAGAGAAGTACAGATTTCAATTTCTTGAACCTGGTGGAGCAAATATTAAATTATATATAAATATATCTATCTAGCTAACTATCTATCTATCTAGATAAATAGATTGACAGACAGACAGCCTAACATGCATCTAGACTTTAGCAGGGCAACTTGAATATACAACATAAAAAATAATAATAAGTCAGGGAAACACATGAAAGTGTGAATGTTTTCAGAAGCATTTTTTGGCTTCACCAAACCTAACGACTTATAAAACAGATTTAACTCAAAGCAATAAACAGATGATAATCCATAAACAGAAACAACGTCTGCTAGTATTGCTACTACTGGTACTATTACTAATACTGCTGCTACTACTACTACTACTCCTACTCCTACTACTACTACTGTTGCTGCTACTACTTTGTCTTCTGAAGCGTTCAGACTGACATTGTGCTCCTGTCTCGTTGTTTTCAGGGAGCAGCCCATGTTCAGCACCAGAGCTCATGTCTTCCAGATTGACCCGGCGACCAAACGTAACTGGTTGCCGGCCAGTAAACACGCCGTCACCGTGTCCTTCTTCTACGACGCCAGCCGCAACGTCTACCGCATCATCAGCGTGGGCGGGACGAAGGTGGGGAGCCCAGCTCATCGTCAGCACACAGCTGACACGCAGTTCATCAGGATTTATGTTTCTGTGGGAGTTTCATGGTGAATGTGGAAGGATAGCAGCTGTTACTTAATCTGATTTTATTTGTTTTTCCCTCTAAAGAAATTTACTAACTTCTTTCTCAAAAAAGCAGTTTTCTTGATGTAACATTTAGTGAAGATTAGGGATGATGTAAACATTTATTTTAGTAACTGAATCCCTCATTGATTTTTCTGATGGTTGAGTAATTGAATAAAAATATTCTCCTCTTCTGCAGGAGCTACTTTAGCTACATAAAAGAGAAAAAAACAATTCAGTTCCTTTGTTGAAATGAAAACATTTTAATGCTTAAAGCGCCATACGATTGAAATTTGAAGCATAAAAAACTTATGAGTAGAACAGATGAGGAGTAAATCATTTTGAAATTCAATAACTTTATTAATCCCAAAGGGAAATTAAATGTTGTAGCTCACAAATTCAGATTCTTCAAAGAGTTATTGAATATGGTGATGTCGTGTAGCAGTTTGTACTGCAGCGAATCTGAAGAAGCCTCTGACGGAAGTTAATTTTAAGTTAACTCTTAAGCATTAAAGATGAAAGTTAAATTAAGACATTAGCAAACTCTACCTTACATAATGCACTTTATGATCAGTCTCAGCTTTGAAAGGTGGAAAATTATTTTAGATGTTTTCCTTTTTTCAGGTCCTTACTCGTCCTCATCAGGAAGTACATGTAATATTTCCTGGTGTAGTGGATGTTTTCCTAGAGTTCAGATTGAACCCGGAACGTCCTTGAATCATTCAGTGAATCGTAACAACCCCAGTGAAGATGGTCTTAATTAGGAGAGCATCTGCTTGACTTTTATTTACCCTGCTCTGGTAAATGAAATATGATTCTTCAAATAAAGGAGGGTTTGGCTGCCATGGTTAATACGCTGCACATGTTGTCAGAATGATATTTTTAACCCATTTCTCTTGTTAGCGCAGAGTCCCGTGCGATAGCTTAAAGCACCCGGGACTTTAACAGAACGTCTTCATCTTGGGACAAAAAATGGAGAACACACAAGACAGTTGTGCCAGTTTTCCCCTCTGAGACTGGAGGCTTTTGGAGGAGAGACTAAAAGAAGCAAATCTGGCAACAAATGCTGAAACGATTGAATTCACTGGAGGGTTTTATAGAAACAACTCCACTTTAGCACATCAAACTTTTCCCTCTCTTTCTGCTTCCTGGTTGTTGGGAACTTGTTTCTGTTCGCGGCTCTTAAATTAGCTTGTTTATCTGAAAGGGAGCCTAAATAAAGGAACAATCACTAGTATTTGCTATGAACTGCAGCCGGTAACAGGAATCATCTTCTGCTTCTTCTGAGATCTTATCACCAGTGAAATAAATCATGTTTAAGATGCTTCCATGTGTTATTATTGGTTTTTAAACATGGCACAAGCAGCAGGGAACACATTAAGGATAACTACAGCCTTGGAGATTGTGAAGCCAAGTTCATTCAAGATTTCAGGGGAAACTTGCGAGGCGTGGATTGCAGCTGGTGCTTCAAAGGCCGCCAGTCACAGATGTTTCCAGACGTCATATTCTTAACCAGAGGCGGCGCCAGAAGCATCTTAGTGACCTAAACTGAAACATTTTCTCAGTTGATCCAAACCTTTCTGTTCAAATTAAAGTGAAAAATGTAATAATTTCAGAAACCAAGCAGTGTGAGCGTGTCATTTCTCCTCCTCGTGTGGCTCTTACAAAACCAAAAATAAATGTTTCAGATTGATAATTTTATGAGTTTTTCCTTTAACTTCTTATCTAAAATATGCAAAAGGCTTTTAAAAGTAAGTAGCTTCATTTTTTATTTTTTTAATAAAATATTCATTTCATTCTAAAATGTAAAAATATGAATAATTTTTAGTTTAGTTTGCCAGCTTTCATCAACGATAATTTTACGTTGTTCTTGTTTAGAAAATCATTAACAGTTTCAGACAGATGGGATTTCTGTCTCATTTTCTCTCTTTTTTTTAATGTTGCATCCTTTTATTTATCACGTAAAAACTACACAAATATTTTTCCTAATCTAGCGTTGATGTGTAAGTGTGTTTTTATTTTTTGTCCCAGGCCATCATCAACAGCACCATCACCCCCAACATGACGTTCACCAAAACGTCCCAGAAGTTCGGCCAGTGGGCCGACAGCCGGGCGAACACCGTCTACGGTCTGGGTTTCTCCACGGAGCAGCAGCTGCAGCAGGTACTGACGCAGCGCCGCTGCAGCGTAAATATGCTTTGTGTTTGCTCATCTTGTAGGAGTGTACAAACATATTCAGATGGCGTCTGAAACCTGACCTTTTCTTTTTGCTTCCTTTGCTGGCATTAATTTATATTCCACTTCTGACCTTTTTTGTTTTGCTCCCCCTTCAGAACTTGGATCTTAATCTGCATGATGCATAAGCTCAAATAGAGGACAGATACTGCATCGATACAGCGGTAAATTCATCCAATTTTAACGACTCAGAGTCTGAACTCTCCTTTTTCTCCTCCTCCACATGAAGTTTGCAGAGCAGTTTAAGGAGGTGAAGGAGGCGGCTCGTCTGGCCAGAGAGAAATCCCAGGAGAGGTTTGAACTGGCCAACCCCGGACTCAACATCGCAGCTCCTCAGGTAAAAGTTTTCCTCTTTCTGTGGCTCATTAGAGCTAAAATAGATGCACTGCACTCAGTTTATTCTAAGGAATTAAAGAGTTTCCCCCAGAAATCCATCAAAGTGGCTCCACTGTGTTAAAAAATGTGAAAACAGGAAACTTTGGGAATAAAACATCAACAGCAAATAAAATACAGCAGTTTTAAGTAAAGCTACTGTTTCTGTAGGCCGTGTTTGTATAATATAATCAAATGCATGTGGAATATGCATCTTTAGGACATCAGTCACATAAAGAAGAATGATTTGTATTGTTAACAGCAAATCGCATTTGCATTTATTCATACTTTCAAATTTATTGGTGCTTTCATTGAACAAACAGTGGAGCAAATAGTAAAACTAACAATAAAACTAACAGTTTCTGAGGTTTTTCATACATGATTAACTGGAATTTATCAAAATTGTTATAAGAAATTTATCACGATGAATGATAAACAATATGATAAATGCAAACCCTATCGTAAAGTTGTAGCTTTAGATGTACCCAATCAGAGAAAAATGACAGTATATAGATGTATTTTACTGAAATTTAAATGTTTATCTTACCTCTCTATCTTAAATGGTGACAGGAACATTCCAGCTGTGGACGATATGGACTTGCTGTTTTATCACAATATTTTGTGGTACTCTGATGAGAATGACAAACGTGACAAAAATAACTATTTATTACTTAGCTTTTAGGTAACAGTCTGGCTTTGATTGTGTATCACAGCAATTATTTCCTCACAAACACAAATACTGGTCTTGAAAAACATTCCCATGTGTAATACGCTTCTTCACGTTACATGAAGAAGAGCAATTTGTCTCATTAACTTACAAATCATATCTGCATTTATTCATTTTTTCACATTTATTGATGCTTTCATTGAGCAGACAGCGGAGAAAATAGTAAAACTAGCAATCCCGACAATGTTGACAGTTTTTGGGGGGTTTGATCATCATTGCGGAGCAACATTGGGGCCATAAAGTTTGTTTAAAAGATAAAAAGGTTTACACTTAAAAACGCAATCTGAAACTAAAAAAATATTCTAAAACATGTTCTGCTCTTTGTGTGGGAAATGTTTAAATGTTAAATCCTGAAATATAAGGTGCCATTGTTGTCAGTTGCTATGGGAACGGGTTGGAGTTGTGTTGTTCTTCAACGGTTTTTCTGCGCCATTTTCCCCTCTGCTGCGGCGCTCAGCACTAAATTAATAAAACCAACGTCTCCAGGTTTCATTTAGGTTCTACGGACGGCACGACCTCCAGCACTGTGCGCATGCGAGACATTTCCTGATTTAAACAATAACACACAGAGGGTCCTTACTACCTATTAAAGGTCAAAACTCACGTCTGGAATGTTCCTTTTTCACCAGCAGTGGTGGCCTGTTTCTCCTCCAGGCCTCCTGCTAACTTCCACTAACCTGCTGGTAACTGACACAGATACCAGCAGGACGTGGGTTACATCTGCAGGGCGACGGAGCGGAACAAGAAAACACCGGCTCCTCCTCCGTTAGAGCAGGAGTGTCCAAAGTGTGGCTCGAGGGCCACAAATGGCCCTCAGACTGATTTTGTGTGGCTCCGAAATGACTGAAATTATTTTGGTAACAATTTTTATCCCGATTACAAATTAAAAGTCTCCATTTGCATCTTTTGGGTCAAATTTATTACACAGGAAAATATGAAACACAATACAAAGTATTCATGTTTTTATAAACAAGACTTTTACTCAAAAGCTAAGTTTGCTGCACCCAAATCAGCTTTTATTCTTTCATAAACTTAGTTAAATATAGCAAACATTTTGAAACAAAGTGACCCAAATCCTGTTATTATTACTGAAAATACATTTATTCAATCAAGCCCAAAAGAAACTGAAAACTAGATGTCTTCTTTAAAACTGTTACAGTATTGTAGCAAAAAATGTTGGGAGTAATCTCAGAAAATTTGTAGAAAAACAAGGAAATTTGCTAGGAATTTTTAGATTAATAAAAGAAACTTTAAGCGAAAAACTTGGAAATTTCAGAATTTTCAAATGTCAAATTTTTGAAATGGAAAAAATGAAATGAAAAAAATTTTTATTTTCAAATCAATTTTCAAAGAAAATTACTTTTCCTTTGAAAGTTTCTCTAGAAAGTTTCTGAGATTAATCACAGAAATTTACACCTTTTTTCTATCTACAATACACCATCGTAAAAACCCCTTTCAGGTTTTGGATCTACAATAAATATCTGTTTTAGATTGTTTTTTTATTGACTTTTGAGTCAACAGTTCTGGCCATCCAAAGTTTAGACACCCGTGGTTTAGAGGAAGTATAAATCCTGTATAAACTACAGAGGTTTGGGTAGTTTGTGTGGCCGACTCCTGGTATTATTGGGTTGACTAAATATAATGAACTACTTTTCATTACAAGAACTTTCTTATCCTGACAGGCTTATTAAAAATAGAGACAGAAATTCAGGTTAGACTGAGAAGCACTGCATCACTGTCCACTGGTTTTATGTAGCGAGTTCTTCACAGGAGCTTTAATGGCGTCTATTTCTGCTCACTGGACTCATGATGGGAGCTCTGGTGTTGCTTAACGAGAAAATGTGCTTTAAAGTGCTGAGAATGAGTTTCCTCACTTTTAATTTCACAGTTTTTATAAACTTTATCCTTTTGTTTGTCCTGATTAACGCTGCTGATTCTGCTGAGAGAGATTCTTCATGAACGCAAAAAATTCACTTCTGAGGCTTTTTAAAGTGAAATGTGATGAAAGAGCAGCAGCTGGGGTTCTGATCAATAGATTAATGTATTAATCTATTGATTATTTATTAAACTATTGATTAATTTATTAATCTATTGATTAATATATTAATCTATTGATTAATTTATTAAACTATTGATTAATGTATTAATCTACTAATGAAATCTATGATTCAGACGACATTCATCCATCCACCTATGTGTTAATCCATCCATCCATCCATGTGTTCATCCATCCGTCTGTCCGTCCATCCATCCATGTGTTCATCCATCCGTCTGTCCGTCCATCCATCCATGTGTTAATCCGTCCATCCATCCATCCATCCATCTATCCATCTATATGTTAATCCATCCATCTATCCATCCATGTGTTCATCCATCCATCCATCAATGTGTTCATCTATCCGTCCATCCATCAGTCTTTTTGCTCTCTTAATCCCGTCCTGTCTCTCTGACCTCGGGGTCGTCATGGTAACATCCAGCACATTTATTTCTATTTGAAACTCACACAAACCCACCAGGGTTTAGATAAATCCCCGTCTGGTTGCTCCATTACTCCCTCATCGGTTAACTCCATTAAAAAGATTTCATGCATTACAGATGGAGATTGTTGGCAGTAAAAAATATCAGCACTGAAGGTGTGCTGACGGGCAGTAATGACGGAAACTGAAGAAAGTAGAATGAGGGATCAGGCGGACGGAGGTTAAAGAGGGAGCTGACTCATCTATAATTGAAAGGAATCTGGCTGCTACTGCAGGAGCAACGGGCAACTTTCATCCTGTCAACGTTGCTGGTTTCTTAGTAAACTTGATGACGTTCTAGTGAAGACAGAAACATTTTCTTCAAAATCAATCCACCTCCACAATGAGTAACACTTTATTTAAAGGGATTTGAATAAGACTGACGGGCTGCACAGTGGCGCAGTTGGTAGAGCTGATGCCTTGCAGAAAGAAGGTCCTGGTCTTTCTGCATGGAGTTTGCATGTTCTCCCTGTGCATGGTGGGTTCTCTCCGGGTTCTCCGGCTTCCTCGCACAGTCCAAAAACATGACTGTCAGGTTAATTGGTCTCTCTAAATTCTCCCTAAGTGTGAGTGTGTGTGTGAATGGTTGTGTGTCCTGTCTGTCTCTGTGTTGCCCTGCAACAGACTGGCGACCTGTCCAGGGTGAACCCCGCCTCTTGCACCAAATATCTCAGTGGAGAAATTTGGACTCCACTAGGGACAAGTGGAGTCCACCCATCTGAAAATGGATGGATGAATAAGACTGACATGACACTGTCATAAGCATGCAGGAGATTGAATGTTTGACTGTTTTATGAAGTGTCATTCAGTAAATGACACTTTTAAAGCAAAGTTGACACTTTCAATGGAAGTTTTTTTATTAAATAACACATTTGTTGACACATTTAATAGACTTTTGTGCAACTTTGCATTAAAAGTGTCATTATTTACCAAATGACAACGGTACTAAATATTCATGAAGGCTCCTACATGTGCTAGGCAGTGTAATGTCTGTCTTATGCACACCCCTTTGCATTATCACCCACTGGTGATAATAAGAAACAGAAAGATGATTTTCTGCAGAAGAATAAAACACACATTTCTTAGAAACGTCAGGAGGGCTGGGATTCACTATGCAAAATTGTAGCGATAAATTTCACATAAAAAGGTTTTGAAATCCCAGCGTTGCTGTGATTGTTTATTAGCTTCCTCTGCCAAGTATGAGTGTGTCTCCTTGGAGTCTCAACATGGATCCAAAACAGACGAGTGTTTTTCTTTTTGTGCCGCGGTTTGAGCGCTGTGTGTAAGTCTTAACAAAGAGCCACTCAGCAGGTCTGTGAAACTGCAGAGTCACGCTGCCAGCAGTGGCCTCGGCTCTGAAACACTCAGATAAGCGCTGATGGTTTGTCTCCGCTGTTTATTTAGCCCAGCCGAGAGAAAACTCTCCTGGATGCAGCGACACTCGAAGCATCAATACCGATAAGGTCAGCTGCTCGAGACAGCCAGAGCAGAAATGGAGCAATATTTTATCACAGTGTGTGACATTTAATGGCCACCGCGTGGCAATAATTGTTTTAAACTAAGCTAGTGCGTTTCCCAGGGCGCTGTTGCAGAAATGAGCTGCAGAGGAATAAATGAAAGCTTAGCAGGTTCAAGGTCAAAACATTTTCTTGCTGAGTTTTCATCTGCGATGCTCTATCACGTTAAAAAATAGGATATAACACTTTTATTGACGTTGCATTTAAACACAGTGAGAAACAGATAAAGTTTCCACATTAACAGCCCAGATGATGGATCTGTGCGGACTGCTCTAAATGGGTTTCCTGGAGAATAAGCCCGGCCTCAATCAATATTACTGATGACTTAATCTAATATGAGCACGGAGCGATGCAATAGATTGCTGTTGCTACTAATAATAAAGTTTGTACCATCTGGGTCACATTGTAACATAAGCAGGGTTCTGGTGTTGGAAGATAAAACTGTTATGAATGAAGCTATTTTTTACTAGAGATGGTCTTTCCATTTATCTGTGAGGTTGGTCGTGCTGATTCCAGTTTGATTGATTACTTTCTGTAAAGATTGTGACGCGTTAAAGGAAAAGAAATGGTGCAGGTTCATTATATGACGGAATTGCATGATTATTCCTGGTCTTTCTGCATGGAGTTTGCAGAAAGACTGCAAACTTTCTGCAGTCTTTCTGCAAACTCCATTGATGCATGAATCAGTCATTGATGCATTGATTCATGCATCAGTGTTTATGGCCCTAATTGATCTTTTGTTAACTTCAAAAATGTGCATCAAAGTTATTTGCTGCTGTTTTGTGCATTTATACAATGCAATTTATGCTTTTGAGGTCAAATTGGCTCAAATTCAACTTAGACATTTTCATCTTGGTTCAATCTTTCTACCTATTTTTTAATCACACACATGCAGACACACCCACACGCCTACTGCAATATCAGTCTTAGTGGCAAAAAAATAACCATAGTTAAACTTGGACTTATTCCTTCTTAGCTAACCTGTAAAAATAAAGTTTATGACATCAAATTTGGAAAAAGACAGAATATGTTTGGGTGTTTTTTACAGTTTGACAGTAAAAATGTACATTTTCAATAACCATAAAAACGTCACGTTTAAATCCTATTAAACCTCAGGATTTAGCTGCATGATTTGGCTCTTGTGCATTATTTAATCATTTCAAGCCTTCCTGAAAAACACCTGGATGAATGATATTAGCTTATGCTGAGACATGCTTGCAATGTTATGTAATATAAAGTATTTTGTGGCTTTTATGTTAAATTCCCTTCATTTCTTTTTACTGAAATCATATCATTCAAGCAGAACATTAATACATAATTTCTAATGTTATGGTAATATTGGAGACCAAATAGAAGAAAATAGATCCTCTTATAGCTTTTGGTTTTGCATTATTGTGTAAAAACCATGACAAATATAAATATTTATTTTCCTTCGTGAGAAACTAAAACAGGCCTTGAACAAACCCACCATGTTGAGACTGAAGTGGAGATGTTTTGCTACAATCTGCCGCGCTGTTGGCTAAAACTCCCCAGCATGTTGGTACAAGCATTTCATTCCAGCTGTCAAGCATTGACATAGAAATTAAGATTTCTTTTTGCACTCACTGGACTCTTAGATTGTTTTCCTGTCGTCTCTATTATGCAGAACACTTCAGTCATCCCTCATTTCTTAATATTTTGCTATCAAGCTGGTTTTGATCGGTGTCATTTGAATATTTATGAAGGTCTTTAAAGGTTCTTTGAACTTGCAGCTTTTTATCTTTGTTCAGATCTCAGGTATTGCAGCAGGTTTTCAGAGTGTTGACTGAGGAGTCGGGGCGTGACAAAAAACCCAACCAACCTTCCCACCTGAATCGAACTGCAGCGCAGAGAAAAACGCAGTAAAAATACAAGTAGAACCTCTAATGAACTGAAATAATTTCCCTCTTTCTTTTGACCAGGGTTCTGGTGTTGGCAGCACCAAAACAACAGTCGCTGTTATGAGTTGGATTGGGTTACTTTCAACTGCTCCTGCTGTGATGTAAACAAAAAAGTGTCAGATTCTTTATCTAAATGCCACTCCAGAGGAATCCCAGCTGTGAAAACTCATCTTACATGAACCGCCTCCTGCTGAGGAGACGATGTAGGAAAGGGCCGAGTGGAGACTGTTTTCTGTCTTAATTAATACACTAAAATAAAGTTCTTTAATACTTTAATGAGTGGGAAAAAAATGGAATAGAAATTGAAGATAGAAACATGATTAAACCAGTTTCTGGAATACATAAATATCTGCTTCACCGTCGTCGTAAAACTATTTACAAGTTTCATAAACAATTACAAGGCTGCACAGTGGCGCAGTTGGTAGAGCTGTTGCCTTGCAGAGAGAAAGGTCCTGGGTTCGATTCCCAGCCCGGGTCTTTCTGCATGGAGTTTGCATGTTCTCCCTGTGCATGCGTGGGTTCTCTCCGGGTTCTCCGGCTTCCTCCCACAGTCCAAAAACATGACTGTCAGGTTAATTGGTCTCTCTAAATTCTCCATAGGTGTGAGTGTGAGTGTGTGTGTGAATGGTTGTTTGTCTTGTATGTCTCTGTGTTGCCCTGCGACAGACTGGCGACCTGTCCAGGGTGAACCCCGCCTCTCACCCGGAACGCAGCTGGAGAGGAACCAGCAACCCTCCTGACCCCATTAGGAACGAAGGGTGAACAGAAAATGGATGGATGGATGGATAAACAATTACAGTTGTGTAAAATCAGTTTAATACTTTTCTACAAGCACTTGGAAGTAGTTTAATATTTTTGACATCACCTATAATTTATAGTAGTAGTGGGTATTTATTGTATTGTTTATCTTTTATCTTGAGAAACTTCATATCATGATAGAAATTTTGATTTATCATCCAACTAATGTTGCTTATTAAAACTAGTTGGTTGTTTTGGTTGATTTTGCATTTTCTCCACTGTTATTTTAATGAATGTTTATTGATATATATCAATAAATTTGAAAGTGTGACTAAATACAGTTACTGTGAGCAGTTTAGTGACATAAATCACACTTCTTTATGTGACTGGTGCCTAACAAAGTGTATAACAGATGAGTATGTTTCTAATATTCTATAAAAAATACTTTATTGATCCCAACAGAAAAATTAAATGTTGTTGAAACTCATTTAATCAATTAATAATTAATTAAAAAGAGCAGTATTTGCCACAGCTATACAGTTACAAAAACAAGCAATAAATAATTATTGTCTCTTTTATTGTTGTCACAATAATACAGCATTTTTTTTTTTTTATGTGGCCTTCATTTATACAGGTTGTCTCACTTACATCAACTCTCATATACAAGAGAGCAGGCCTGTCGCAACAAGCAACAAATCATTTAATTGCATTATAAATTTAAACAAGCTCAATAATTTTCATTTGCATGATGTTTTGTTTTTTCCTTCTCTCTTTCTACCAAAGACTGGATGACAAAAATCTTCAGTCTGGTGCTTTGGTCTCAGCTAGCTCTTTTTTGTTTTGTTTACAGAGATGTTATAATTCATTTTATTTATTGATTTGGGATATTTAAAATGTTTTCCAGTTCCAGTGTCAAATGTGCTTTATGATTTAAAGTTTATTCATCTTTGAAAATGTGTTTATGCCATTCTTACCATTGTATTACTTGAAAATGGTCTCACAGCAACAATATTATGCCATATATCATCCAGCAATATTCAACCTGTTTTTATGAAAACAAACTAAATTACAAACACAGCAACAAAACAAGAAAATAAGAAATTTGACTGAATTAGATAAACTAATAAGATATGAGCTAAAATCATCTTAAAAATATCATGATAAAACAGTTTGTCATATTTGCCTCTTTTTCTCATGCTTGAGCTTTAATAAGTCAGTTTTCTCTCAGTTTATGAAAGAAAAAAAATCAAAGCAACCCATTAAATATTCATTATTTTAAGAAGAAATGTATATATATTGATGTCTACTTCAATTTTTCCTCACGTGTTCAGAGTTCAGTGAAGAAACAAGCGTAGAGTAGCAGCCATGGTCAGTGCGCGGCTCCACCACGCAGCAGAGCCGACTCTTTGGAGCCTCGGGCTTCGCAGAGTGCATGTTTTGCCTCTGATACACGAGCGGCAGCAGGGGATCTGCCTGCAGTAAAGCTCCAGCTTTCTACCGTATTTACACAGCTCAAACATGAGATGGAGGAGTCAGTGAGATGAGACTGAAAAATGACAAACGGTACCTCTGAAATCACCAGTGGAGAGACAGTAATTAGATCTTTGGAGAGCTGTCGTATTTACTGGGACGTTTCAATAAATGTTGTGTTTTCTGGTTTTTATTGAGGTAAACCTTCTTTTTGTAATGGAAAACTAAAAGTGCACTGGTATTTTTTGTCTATATGGTTTTTTTTTAGCACTGTTGGAAAACAGACGGAAAGGTAAAACGCAAAATATTTGTATTATTTCTCACTACAACTATTGCATGTGTAGCAGGGTTTTATTTCAACAATATTATCATGTGAAGTTAGTCAGAAACTCTTTAAATTTAGTTGCTTCTCCATACATTAAGTTCTGCTGCTCTTGGCAGTCGGTGGTTACCATAGCAACGGATATGTAGCCGTAGTAACTGACCAAACGTCAGTTACTACGGCTACATATGCGTCAATTTAAATTTAACTCTCAGGGAAAAGACAAATGAGCTCCACCTTGAGCTTATAGCAGCAGCAATCACTCTTACTGTATTTGTGACGTCGTCCAGCTCTGATGTGTTTGGAGACAGAAACAGGCTAAAAATAAAAAAACTCAGATCCACAGTGAACGTAAACAAACATCTTAATCTCCCTCCTATGAAATGCTACAGCTGGTATGTCTGTTGTATGTTTGAATCTATGCAGGGGCAGAAGGAGAAGGAAGCAAAAACCAACACATCAATATTTTAAACCTCCGACTTTAAAGGTTTAAAAAGTTGAAGCTGCGTGAGAGTGAGCGCGGGTTTGCTGTTTAGTGGGTGGGATAGGTGAATGAAGGGAGGTCTGAGAGGATCCATCAATAAATAAATAAAAGGGTCTCGATGAAACACAGGAACCTTATAAAGCTGGGGGTTGGGGGAACAGTCATGGGATAAATAAGTAAAGAGTATGAATGTAGTTAAGACAAACAGCGCTGCTGAGACTTTGTGAATAAAGCTCCCAGGAAGTTGTTTAAATTTTAAACTATCAGGGATATCATCAGTGTAACAGTGTAGATTAAATTAGACATATGAAGTACAGCGATTTCCCCAGAAAATTTGTATCCATGGATGGACGGATGGGTGGACTATTTAAACTATTTAGTATTAATATAAATTAATATCGCTTAGTCAATAATGTCCGACGTTTGGGACATTTTCTCTAGTTATTTATTGATTCGCCTGCATTTCATGCTTAAAACGCATTTCATTCACTAATATTCTTTTTGGTAGCATAACTTACTTTATCACGCTGTGATAAACAGTTGTAGTACGATGACAACATGCCAGCTAATATTAAAACAGCAAGATAAATGAAGGTTACCATAGTAACCAGTAAGAACTTAAAAGCAGGCTGGGTTTTTCTGCAGTCAGATTGTGCGTGGATTCATCGTGTTTACAAACAAATAATCCCTGTCGCGATGTTGACTCATCTGCCAGCTTTTTTGTACCAGCTTTCACACCTTTACGGTTCTACTAGAGTGCAAACCTCAGTGGACTGAGTCCTTTTTGACAGCAAATGATGGCGCAACAAATTATTAGACATTAGATATGCATTATGTGTATTTTTACCTTGACTGTAGGGATATAAAAAGCTTGGTATTATTTGAGTTTGGTTTTATTTCTGCCTTCTTTATCCATAACTGACTTTAGGCTCTTATCCTGCATCAGTCAAAACGAGGAGAGTGGAGCATAACTCTAAATTTATGTACAGAACCAAACGGATAGATCACTGTTTTCTTAAAATGTTTGTTATGATTATTTTTATCTAATCCATGTTTCCTTCTTGTGTTTCCCCCCTGCTGCATCTTGGGATACGTTCATCCATCTCAGCTCTCGCAGGTGTGTAACAGCCACACATCACACAACAATCGAAGAGCAGTAAAAAGACGAGACTCTTAGAGATTCAGTCGGATGGTAGCGTAAATGTTGCATGGCCTATCAGGCTTAATATTTCATCTTTACGCTGATCAGAGTTGACTTCAGAGAAAAGTTAGCTGCAGTCAGCCAGTGAGACGGAGAAGCAATAACAGTAATACAGGATTTAAGTGTGTCTGTGTAAATTATTTAAAGATGAACAGTCTTTAGATCATCACATGTTTCTTTACAGCTGATTATTTAATCTCAGTCTCTCACACAGCATCTATACTTGACACAAGTATTTTAAATCCTTAATGACTCAAACTTCATCTGCTGCATGAATTATTCATGGTGACACGCAGCTGATCTGTTGGACCAAAGTCGTGTTTTCCTCCTCTTGGGACTCAGAGATTATCCACAGGACTCAGCTATGTGTTTTAACTCCACATCCATCCACAGAGGAGAAAATAAACAGAAAGCTGCTGAGCTAAAAGATAATCAACTTTAGTCCTCAGGGGAGTGCAGCCATGCTCCCTCATATGAATAATAAAGGCTTATTTTGCATTGCAGGGTTGCAACATTAAGAGTTCAAGTTTAAGTTTTTATGCAAGAAAGCAAAAATACCTAGTTTATCATCCAATATCGTTCTGGTGTGACCTTTACACTAATATATTAATTTGGGATTTCCTGTGTGGAATAAACACACAACAAACAACTTCAATGATTTTTTATTTAATGGAGTCCTCATAAGTTTAAAATAATTACTTGTTATCCCTCAGCAAATTACAACACTGTTATATATTGGATATTTGATATTTTGGAGCTTGTTTTGGTGAAATTAATTCAGGTTCATTTAAATGTGCTGGTTTCATGGTGATGACCAAACTTTTACTCCAAAGATTTTCAGCAGGATTGATTCAAACTGTTTTTGAACAGTTTGAATTTCAAAAAAATTGTTTTTAATAATTTAATATTTAACAGTTTTATGCTCTGTACCGATTCCACCTGATAAAACAAGCAGCTCCTTGAATGACCTGAACTTTTACCAGCACTGTTTTAGGATTTGGGTCACTCTTGTTGTCCATGACTGCTGCTGATTTGCTTCAAATTTAACTTATCAGCAGATTCTCAAACTGCAGCGCTACATATTTTGTTTGTTTGTTTTTTTTTGTTTGTTCTTTTACATACATAATTTTTAATCACTCGTAAACACCAGATGAAGCTACGGTACAAGAATCAGCTCATCAGTAATTTCCTGTTGAGTCCAATCAGACCTGCGAGGCTGCATGGAGACGAACAGCTGGGCTGCACACATGGCTGCTTGTTCTGCTCAGGGCTTTTCTACAGGAGCCTAGATGGGACATGTGCAGCACCAGCAGACTAAGCTCACTCCTATCTTTTCTGATCCGGTATAGCGTCAGATATGTGCACCTAAATCACACCTTAAACCGGATTATCTCCACTGCGGTAAAATTCACTCTTGCAAACTTCAGTTTTTAATTAAGATGTTTTCGTTTTACAGCACCTTGCGAAAGTATTTACACATTTAAAACTTTTTCACATCTCAAACTGAAGTTGAATTTACTTCATTGGGATTTTTTGTGATCGCTAACATTGATAAGCTCATGCTTCCACCGACTCTTGTGAATGTGTAAAACAAAAGCTTTGATATTATGCTCCAAGCTGTCAATATTTTTAATTTTTTTGCACATATTAAAAGACAAACAACAATTATTAGACTAATGTTTTGTTGTCTGTGTCTCTGTTGCAGGAACTGTCGGAGGAGCGTCACTCTCCGCCGCTGCTGACAGTTAACGGGCCTGGAGAGGAAAAACTGTTTCGCAGCAGGAGCGCAGAAGTGGAGCTGACGACTGAGAAGGAACGGGTCAAAAAGATGCTGTCAGAAGGGTAACGAAAAATGTTATTTACATGTCAGGCACGTTCAAACCAGGCAATAGGAAGGTTGAGAGGTAGAAGGCATATATTCTGTTAAATCTGACGTAAGAGTAGAAGTGTTTCAGAAAAATAAATTCCTGCGGACAGTCAGACATGGTGGTGGTGGAGTGATGGTCTGGGATTTCTCTGCTACTTTAGGACCAGAAAGATCATAAATGCTGCTCTCTACCAAAACATCCCAAAGAAAATTTGGGATTTTCCCTTTTAATTAGTTAAATCATAATGTAAAAACTGCATCTCATGTTAACTCAGGTTGTCTTTGTGCATTTAAAAATGCTTGACGATCTACAGCATAAATGATGATAAAAACTAAAACAGACAGAATATGCAAGTGGGAAAATACTTTATTATAGAACAAAACAGTTTAGCAGTCAAAATCTGCTGTAAAAAATAAGTCTTGATCTACAGTTTCTGCATGTCTCAGGTTTTCAGATGCAGATGGTTCTACTTGGTTCATATTTACAAACAAGTCAAGTATCTCAGTCCAAGATCATGCATAGGAGAATTTATACTGGAAAACATATTATTTATTTAAAACCATGTATCATTATCAATTAATCATGAAAATATGCTGCAAATTATGCAATAAGTGCATATTTCGTATGATGCTGTGGAGGAAGAGTATTTGTGTAAATTTTTAATTCAATAAATCCCTCATCTACTTAAAACGCACAGGCAAAACAAACATGAGCAGAGCTTAACAAAAAAAACAAACATAATTTGATTAATTTTTAAGAAATACATGCTAGTATTGAGTGGAATAAAATATGATCATAAAATTGGCTCCACTCCTGAGTAAAGCTGCTAGCATCGGGGATTTTGACATTGTGATTCAAAAACATGACAAGAAGCTACTTTAAAAATCCACAAGACTTAATTTACATTTTACTTTAAATATTTACATGGAGGAAAAAAAAACACGAAAGAGACGTCAGTTAGGTGTGTTTGTGCTCTTGCTTTCTGATTGTTTTGGACCAATATCTGACAAGAAGTTGTTTGTTCAGAGCAACAAAATAATAACCAGAAATCCTGAGAGAAAACGCACATTAAAATTAAACAACAGGAGCAGCAAATGTTTGTGTGTCTTGAGAGCCGGGTTTGTTTTCTGTTGGAGTTCAGAAAGTGACGACAAACATATTTACATCCCATTTATATTTACTTTGCCTTGACCAGTTGCTCCAGGGAGGCACAGACTCCTGCTGGATTCAGTGTCCACTGGGTCGACTTCACAACACACACTCAGGTTCACCTATTTATTTTAACAATAAAGAAAAATAAGAACAAAAATCAAGTTGGTGGTCACCTCAGTCCAGCAATTTTTGCCCCACTGTTACCGACGGCAACAGAAAAAGGGGGAGGAGCTGTCAGGTATTGGTTGGTGGTTACCGCAGCAACCAATACCTGACAATATGCCGATAAATGTCAGGAGAAAATTACTTTTTGGCCAAACAAAAATAAATTAATTTTGACAAAGTTTACATCTATAACATTGTTTAAATAAAAGCCTGTTACACATATGTGGTTGTTTCTAGGCATTTATTTGCCCAAAGTTTGAACTCAAATATTCTTTTTTGCATTTTATTCTTATCATTATTTGACAATACTGCCTTTGTACACCTTCACACCTGTTCTGGGCTTTTTTTCTTGGTGAGATAAAACATGGTGGCTAACTGCTGCCCACCTAAGCGGCGCGTTAGCTCCACCATTGTCACTATTAATCACTAAGCCATTCATGTGAGAACACAGGAAAGCCACTCTCTGTTGTCTATTATCCCAGAGATTTTACTTTATGATTTTCATAAGCCTAAGCAGACTCTTCCCTCCTGTTGCTATGGTTTTATGATGGCCAAGCTGTTTTGTCATCAAGACAAAGATTTCTTCCTGAACTGCATCGTCTCAGCTGAAAGCCCTGCTTTATTACACATCCCCGCTGAATCCTGACCTTTACCAGCGCACCAGATCTTTTCCACTTCCTAATAAAGCAGAGCACATTACTTGTCTTGTGTTGGTTTTTATATATGCACTCAGCGGCGTAATTTTCCACTGCTGCTCTGCTTTGGTTCACATTGAAGACCATTCTTTTAAAACTGACCCAAATAATCACCAGAGTGCTTTAATATTAACATAATACCTTACTATCTTGTTTTATTGACCCATAATCTGAGTTAGATCCACAGTAAACTTATTAGCACCCTGGTAAAGGCTTGGAATGAAAATACGATGATTTTTTACGGCAGTAATATAATCTTATGCAGAGTATTTTAAAGACAACGAACCTTTAATTTGAGTACATTTAAGGAAAAAACTATAGTTTTATCAATTACTTGCACTGCTGCTAATAGCCGCAAGTGGCTCTTTGAACAGCTATGAATAAGTTTGGCTAAAATGATAAAGAACTAATGCTTTTGATTATAGAAATTAGGGTTGGGTAATATGGTTTTAAATTTTTATCTTGGATATTTATTACATTAATAATAAAAGTGACAAAGTATTTACACTTTTATAATATTGCCCTGTTTTAATTTTTTTTCTAATTTATTGACGTTATTTGTCTGACAGTACAGTCAGTTTTTTGTATTTTCAAACATTATTAATTATGTTTAATTATGTTAAATGTAACATATTTAAATGTGTTATGTTTGACACCTAACAACTCAAAAAGTTGTTGCTAGGTAAACACAAGTTTATAATTATTACAATTGTTACAAGATATTTTTCATGAGAACGACACAATAAATGTACGTATTTGCTAGATGTGACAACAAATGCAGAGGGGTTTTTTTTGTTTGTTTTTCTTGGAATTCCCACAACAAAATGGCACCAAAAGGAGCAAAAACTCTTGTGTTGTTTTTTTTCTGCAACTTCTCTGCAGGTCCATGTGTGAGCTCAACTTGGAGGCTGAACTCTTCACTCTGCAGGACAGCAACGCCAAGCTGGTGGCGGCGCTGCAGGAAGCCAACAGCAGCGTGGAGCAGTGGAAGAAACAGCTGGCAGAATACCAGGAGGAGACCGATCGCCTCCGAGACCAGGTGACCAACTCTGCTGCTCTTTCCTCAGCGTTAAAATTGACCTAGGATTAATCTTACTGGTATTTTTTAAAACAAATTCTTGTCAGTATATTTCTGTATTATTTTCAGATAAAATCATACACTGCAGGTTAAGTTGCAGACTTTAGGAAATGCTCTCTGGGTAAGAAAATAGCTAATTAGCGTCAATATTTTCTTGGTTTAAAAATAGAAGAGTTCATTAATATTTCTAACCTGGATGTCAGAGGGAAAGAATGTTGTTTACACTTGGTTATGGTTGGAATTACATTCCCAAGATGCATCTCTGTTGTTGCTATGGTTGTGATTTTCTCATTAAAGAGAAATATGTTGGTTGTTTTACGTATTAAGATGGGCCAATGTGCCTGTAAAATAAATCTTAATTTAACCCTTATTTTATTGATAAACAGCTGACTGGAAAATTATTTTTAGCTGAAGAAAACCTTAAGAATGCTTGCTGGAAAAAATATATTAATAACTGGTGTGAAATAGGGCTGAAAAATGATATCGCTGAAAAACAAACATCAGCCGATATAGATAATCATCAATTATTTTTTTTGTCTTAAATATCTGAAATATTTCTAAACCTTTTCTGTTTTAATCCCACACCGTTATTTTTCATTTTTAAGCAGTTGTGAAGTACGTTGGTGAAACCATGAACTGCTGCTATGCAAGTTACTCAAAAAGTTGTTGCTAGGTAACCACAAGTTACTCAGTAGGTTGTTGCATGGTAACCAAGGAATGAATGTGATGTTTGATGCCAACAATCTTTGGTTTATCGGCTAAAGTCTTCCGTCAGTCCACAGAATGCTGTGCTGTTCTGGATTTCAGTTCAGTGAAATTATTGAATATTCTATCAGATATGTGTAATATGTATTGTTATTATTTTTTTCTCCACCTCTAGTGTTCAAATATAACATCTTAATATTAAATCTTTATTTTTAATAATAAATCTTAAATCTCCTGGTCCTACTTGTTGGTTTTCCAGACTAAAGGCTGGAAAACCAACGAGCAGGACTTCAAGTGTGAGTCTTGAGTGTTTTATTTTTTTTAGGCTCTGAGTCGCTGGGTATGGTTTGTTCTCCTTTTCTTTTTTCTTTTCTTCCCTCGTCGTTGCTAAGTAAAGGCCAGTGCTTCTCTGTGACAATACAATGAATATATTTTTCATTTGCGCTTGCCTGAAATCTCTCTACCTCCCCTGGTTTCCCTGCCCTCATTAAACCATATATGAACCATTGGGAGGTGAGTGTGTGCTGCTCCTTAGCTTTGATCCATGTTCACTCGGGAGTGCAACTGATACCAATCTGAGTGCAAGAACCCTAATCAAGGCACTTTTTCCTCTCATCATGCCCAATGTGTCATAATGGTTTCTAGCTTTACCAGTTCTCCTTTCCACTGTTTGATGACCAAGTGGGACGAATGTCAGCCAACCTGCGGCTGCTATGAAGCTCATCCACATAGAAACAAGCAGAATGATATACTGTCACAATAATAATGAACCATCAACATAACATTTTTTGCATTCTCAAAGGAATCTGGGGTCTCTCAGGTTCCAACAAGCATAAAGGGTTTCACAGTGAGACTTTGATGCAACCCTGCTGAAACCATTCACATTATTAACAGTGGTGATGTCTCTCTTTTTATGATATTTTAATTATCTTGTTAAAGGAGACCTATTTTGCAAAATTCACTTTTAGGTCTACAAAAACAGTCCACTCACAAACAACCACCCAGCTGTTTGTTGGAAAGAAATTAATGTTTTTTGGTGTCTGGAAAATTAGCTGTTTTAAAAACCTCCTGATTGTTGAATCACAATACACGGGCACCGTGCTGTCACCTAGCAACCTGAGCTGCACTCCAGCACATTTGGTCAGCTAGTTTTATAACTGTATGTGTATTACAATGGTTCCTGGAAAAGACCAGTGTTTTGTTGTTGACTTACCATTGGTTGTGCAGGAGGCCCCACTTCTGCTTCTCAAAGATCTATGTTTGTATAACAGCTCATCTGTTTGCAGCCATTTTCACGTACATGCGTAAATGTTGAGTTGGGGGCCAGCAGCAGTTTATTTGCATTTAAAGTGACAAGAGGCCCTAAAACAGATCGTTCTGAAAGGAGACAAAATCTTATTATCCAAGAACGATTTTGTGCAAAACTTTTAACAAATATGTTTTTGAATAGCCTATAAATTGATCTTAACTTATTCAAAAATGCATAATAGTACCTGTAAGGCTTTGTAAACACAGATTGACCAGAAATTAGTGTCTATTTACTCTAATTTATGTTTTAATAGCAGCTTTTGAGTTAAATATTGTCTTTGGATGGCTTTGAAAACTTTTAACTTTTTAACATAAGTTTACCATTCAAAAGAAGTCCATTCATTAAACTTGTCTTGTCTTCCTGTTTGATTCTGTTTTATGTTCGTTCACTCCCAGAGGATTTTCTTTTCTATCAAATCGCTGGAAAACATGCCACTTTTAAAACATTGTTTCATTTCTGCTTGTTTGGCGCATTGGCCCAGAATCATTTGATTTTGTTACTTCCTAGATGTCAAGAAAACGCTCTACTCAACATTTTAAAACAGGATGGTTCAATAAAGCGAGAAGACGAACGAAAATAACTGCTAAAATCTAGACGAATCGACAGGATCCGCTCGTCATTGCTCGTCCTTTATAACCACTCAGACAGTAACTAGACTTTTTTTTTCTTATAGTATGCATGTATCAGAGTAAAATTTCCCCAAAGACTGCTTCAAACTGCAGATTCATTTTTCATCCAGCTCCCCTCTCACTGGTATATTTCTGTTGTCAGGCTCCCGTGATAATAGCGGGGCCTGAACGCAGACATTTCATCTTTAATTTAGAGAGAGGAAATTATGCCCCTGGTCAGGCTTAACAAAGCGCCTTCAGTGGCACAGTTCAACAGTCTGGAGTGAAACGTTATCACCGCTGACAGAACGTGGCTCTTTATTTTTAGCTTGAGGCATTATCCGTCTATTTTCTTTTTTCCATCTGCACATGTCCAGTTGAAGGTTACGCCTCAAACACACACATCACAGGTCTGAACACACACTCTGAGCTGCTGCAAAGTCAACCAGGTGGCTGGAAGTAGAGCAGGCCTCCAGGGTTTGGCAGTGGGGTATCGAGAGGGGCAGGAGTAGTTTTTATTTATTTTTTTCTTTTGGGACAGGACACCCCTCCTCCTCCTCCTCGTCCTCCCCACTCTGTCCCAGTTAGAAGAAGATAAATCACTGGAGAAGCAGAGGGAGAGCAAGGTTGGCTGCCCATTTTCTCGCTCGTCACACTCTCAGCCACGCTGGCGTTCATCCACCGGAGAAACGCTCTGGGTTTATTTTCTGGGTTTCTGGTTTTTACTGCAACCTCTGTTTAGGTTTAATGAGAGTTGACACCACAGAAGTCTGTACTGCATTTTAATAAGAAGTACTTTACAGTTTTTAACTCACCTGGTTGTGTTTGGGGATGTTTATCCTTTTCTTGATATTTTTCTTCTTCAGAAAACTTGGCATGTTCAAAATCAGACAGACTGCAAATCTATCAGTATAGATAGATAGAAAGTCAGAGACGGTTATAAAGTCAGTCTTCTGCCACCTGAAGAACAATTCCAAGATCTACAGAAACTCATCTATATAGTTATCTTTAGTCGCAACAGTGTCTTCACAGGTCTGCCTAAAAATTCAATCAGACAGCTGCAGCTGATCCAGAATGCTGCTGCTCACATTCTGACTAAAACCAGGAAGAGAGAGCACATCACCGCAGTTATAAAGTCCTTCCACTGATGTCCTGTCGCTCAAAGAATAGACTTTAAAACACTAATGTTACATTAATTAATTAATCAATCGTTTATTTGTGTAGCACATTTCAGCACCAAGAGAGTTCAAAGTGCTTTACATCACAAAAACAAAAACAAAACACAGTCCCCAATTTGAGAAACTAGTAAACATTATACGTTTTGCTGAGTGCCATCACTACAAATATTAATACACGTCATATATGTTGCCTTTTTAGTATCAGGACATCCACTAAATCTGCAAGTCAGCCAATTAAGCAACGCCATTCATTTTCCTTGGTGCTGATTGGCTGAACCCCCAAGAGCGGTTCAGCCAATCAGCCAATATGGTTTCCACAGTGGGTACTTTATTACAGAAAGCTCATAAAATACTATAGATTTCTAAATACGATAACAAATTTACTAGATTATAAATTATCCTAGTAGTAACTGTGATAATGTAATAATAACATATAATAATGTTTTGAGAGAATTATCAAGTAATACAATGTTAATGACATATTAATGCAAGTACACCTGATCAAAGATCAATAAACTTACATTTTTAGTTAACATTTCACACTAGAACTGAAAGATGTTTAAAATATCCAAATCAAATAAACAAAAAAACTAAAACAACAAATAAAATGGACACTAAAGTGTCTAAACAAAACTGTCCTTTGAGAAAGGAGCTAGTTTTTTCATTTAGTCTTTTGGAGAAAAACAAACATTCAAATGGAAATTATTGAGGTTGTAAAGCTATCTTGTGATTGATTTTTGGGTATTGCGACAGACCTGGCTGGCTGTC